>NC_134953.1:75381495-75426495 GCF_965638725.1 Aptenodytes patagonicus | reverse complement strand
ATCTTTTAATATGAAGCTAGCAGCAGAAAAAGTATAGAGGCTACAAGCTCCGGTTCAGCCCGGGACCATGACAGTGAGCCCCTCGCCAGTGTGTTGTGAGGCTTCCCAGGGGGCAGCTGGAAGGACCATCAAGTCCCTGGCCTAGCGTGGTCTTTGACCTGGACCATGTGCCTGGGAAGGGTACCTGGGCCTGAGAGCCGCCAGACTCTGATTTCTGTCTTTAGGGACGGCAGTGACGCTGCTTTGCCTCGACTCGTGTTACTGGATCCACTTCAAGCATGTAGTGGTTTTGTAACTTTGTGCCACCCTGCCTGCCATCTTTGACCTAGCGATCCTTAGTTGGTGCCCATCTATTTTCATTTTCTGAGGCTGTATTCGTCACCCAGGGCTTGTGTCCGTCCCCTGAGCAGGGCCTGGCTCCTGCAGGAGGCAGCAGTATCTGACTTTGGATGCACGCTCCCATTAGACCTGCCAGCCCAGCGTCTGGCTCCTCCAAATAGTTGGCACTTGGATCATGGGAGACAGCCTGTCCAAGCTCACTGCAACAGCTGGTGCCAGCCAGCTCTTCAAGGACTGGTGCCAGCAGCAGGAGGAGTGTGCCAGGTCCTGCTCATCAACCAGACCAGCAGCCGCCCCGTGGCTGCCACGGAGGGACAAAGGGAAAAGCAGCAGAGCAAGTCCCTCTCAACATGGCACCTCATGGGAAAGGTAGGCGTGTGCCTTTCAAGGAGGATGCAAGCTGGAGGATGAAGAGCTGCTGTAGGTCCCGGTGACCTCAGTAAGTGGCCTTCCCTCCCTGCTCCCGTTTCCCAGCTGGTGGGAAGCGTGTGATACTCACCTGCCTCTGGGAAGCACTCGAGACTTATAAATGGAAAACGGATCACAGAGGCGAAGCAGCAGTGTTTACTTTGGGGTCTACCCTTGGCTGCTTCCTCGCTTTCTAGAAGTGGTTCTCGTGGGGACATGGGCGTGTGTGCACACGAGGTGGTCCTGGTGCTTGCCTTCCCTCGCAAGGCAGAGCCCCGCTTCTCCCGCAGGTTGCTAGGTTGCCTCCTATTAAGTGATGTGACCAGTATCTCTCTCACGTAATTCTCTTCCTCCCACTGGAAGAACTGTTTGTTTATGTCCTTTAAATAAATATTTAGTATCTTTCATTCCTGTCTACTGTGCTGCTTGTTTTTGTCAAGAACTCTCGGTCAGAGTTCTTTGAGTAGGAAGTGGTGAGAGATAGAGCGAACCCTCCATCCCATGGGAATTTCTTCCATGCGTTTCAGACTGGTTCCTAAGAAAGTGCTGTTTTCTGCACAGATGTGCTTGAAACCAGTGTGAGAAATAGAGCTCTGAATGACAGCCTTTTCTTGGCATCGCTGGTACACCCTGGGCATGGCTCCGTGGCTGCGCTGAAGGCACAGACAACGTTCACGAATCTGACTGTATTCGATGGGGAGCCAACAGGGAGTGTGGAGAAAAGGTTTGATCTGATCACAAATCAAAATGTAAATGCAAGTGGGGATCCTACTTCAAAGCCCATACAAACGCCTCACAAGTAATTTTTATTTTTTCCACAGCCAGTTAATATTTCTGGGGTACGTGGACACAGCACACTGCAAGCACGAGAGCGGGCTTTGACCCCATGCCTTGTCCAACTAGTTAGCACCTACGCGATCCTGAGAGCACGTGTAAGAGGATCCGGGGCTCCCAGCGCTCCTCCAGTGTTGTATCTGATACTGTCTAATGTAGGTTATCAAAGGTCCTAGGTGATGTTAGGTCTCTTGTTCTCTTCTGCTTGGGCTTTCCTACCTGCCAGCTCTTGGATAACTTGCTGCCCAGCAGCATGGGTGATTGGGGGGGGAAACCTTCAAGGAAGTTCCAGGAGACTCTTCCCCCCTGCCTTCATCACGCGTGCTGCTGGAGTTTTAAAGAAAGGGGTCAACCCTGCACCTCCCGCTCTCCAGGTAAGTGCTGATCTATGGGATTTCACAGTGAGTGAGCAGGTGGATGCAGATGCGTTTTATGGTCCAATGCTGCCTGCTCGGAGGAGGGCAGCTGGATCCAAGTCCCCAGGGGCCAAGGGCGAGAGATCCTCTATGTCCTGTTGGGGGGCACCGGCGAGGCAGGAAGGGATGGGGTCTCTTCAAGCCCATCAAGGCAGGGGCTTTGCTGGGACATAATCTAAATCTTTTCTTTAGTGTTGATAAAGTGAACGTCTGTTGTGTCGGGCAGCAGTTTTGGGAGCGTGGCTCACACCTTTGCCAATGTCACGCCGTTGGTGGATCGGAGGCCCTGCAGCTGCTTTGATTCTGTGGAGCATGCATGTGTGCTTGGACGTCCTATATGAGGGTCTTACAGCAAGAGCAAGGTTTTGGTCCATACAGAAACCACAGTGTCCTGTGGTTTTGAGGGGGGAGTCTTGGAAAAGCAGCAATCCCAAATGACCCGTAGCAGGTGGGTGTCACGTTTGTTTTATATAGCTAGGTTCTGTCCGTGCAAGTCACCTCTGTTTGGCAGAGCAGCCCTAAGCCATCGCCAGTGCCTTTATTGCGAGATAGCACCATTTATATGCGTACCACATGAACACACTACAAAATTATATACCAAGTCTGTCTGTTAGAGCCATGGGTTCGAGATGAAAATTCACATTTTCTGTAATGCAGACATGAGAAGTTACGTAGTCATGTTTGTCATGAGATAGTCATTACTGCTGCTCAAATTAGTTGTCATACCCTACGTAATAACTGTTACCAATTCTTTTTCCACTTTTTAAAATTTAGCAATAAGTGGACAGCAAGGTTTTACATACCATTCAAAGAATCTGGTATTCTGGAAAGAGGGGGACAATCATTTTGGAAAACAGTTTCTCACCATTTTGTTTACTGGCTACTTAAGGATTGCTGGTTGGTCAGTGAAGCCTCCTCTGCTTGGGGCAGCACTGGGGCTGTTGTACCAGTGATATTTAGCAAGTCCAGTGGGATGTTGCTGAGGAGGACGCAGGAAGGTAAGGTCAAGCCTTCACAACGTTGACGACAAGTAGCTTCTCTGTGGGGAAAGTGGTTCTTAACATAGAGGTTGCTGCTTTGCTTTGTTTATCTTGGTTCTGTTATTCAGGCAGTTTTTCTACCTGGCAAACCCCTCCAAGCCTGAAGAAGTAGCCAACAACCAAACAGTTAAAAGAAATATCAAAATAAAATATTTCTGATAGATTTCATAAAGGAGGAGTTATAGCAGAAAAAATATTTTGGATGTAAATATATTGTACTTCATTCTTCAATCCAGTAATGTATTTTTATTTATCTGAAAAGATTTAAGATGGCCCAAACTGTTTGGATAGCATGTAGAAAGCATTCCAGTCTGACAGAAGCTTGAATTGATTACTTTGCTGAGGGAGGGGAAAAAAAAAGAGTTTTATTTAAATCAACTTTAAAGCTTTATTTTAAAGGGTGGATATTGGTAGCTGGAGAATACGCTCTGCCTTCCCCTCATATTGCAGCTGGACGGCAATAGCCAGCCTTCACTTATTTATTTATTTCCTGCACAGAGGGGAGGAAAATATAGGTCCATGAATCAATCTAGATAATGGGGAAGGCTGAATGTAATAAATAATACAGTAACAACCCTAAACTAATGAGCTGTTGCTAAGGTACATTTCACAGGCTCATCCTCTATATAAAAAGTCACTAATAATCCCTTGGTGTAATCAGATGATAAAGCTTTGCCATAAGGCAACACCTGTGCAATTAAAGCCGCGGATTCTTTTGCACGTTTCATTAATTTCAGGATTTTGTAAAGGCACAATGACTGCACTAATAATCTAGTCTACTTGACTCCATGTCTACTGGAAACAGGGTGTCTAATTAGGTAAAGGTAATTAATTAGAGATAAATGGAGCTAATCAGACTCGGTTAACACTAATTCTCTGAATTAAGACATTTTGGAACACCTACTATTCCACTGGCTTTGATGTTTCCCAACAAACACTGACTTGGAAAGGAGTCAGAAACTGCTCCGTTTATTCCGTCGGAGATCGCCGGCCCAGTCCCGCAGCACCGCTTGCCCCACTAATCTTGTTGGGGGTCGGTGGGACCCTCTGAGCTGCGCTCACTCCTGTGGGTTTGCCGGGAGAGGCATCCCGTCCGCCTGTGAGGTGTTGGGGGGTCAGTTTGACACCCCTGGGAGCCATTTGGTGTCTTTTTACTGGCTTCTGCCAGGCTTTTGCTGGCTGTGATGTTTTCCCCACAGCCTCTTTCCCTGATGTGGGCAGATTTTTAAATTCTGGGATGTGCTGGTGTTTGGAAGGGCCACCATAACCTCTGCTGTGGACAGCATTCAAGGTGCAGAATGCAGTGCCTTTCCTCACAGAAGAGAGGAGGATCAAAATAAGAGAATTAAGGCCCACTTAAAAGAAATCTGGATTATTCAGTGAAAGGATCAGGATTTCACAGGTGCTCTGTGCATTTGCAATTCTTTGGAGGCCGTGGGCCTGTTCTGGTGAGGAATCAGATGCTGTTCATCTTGCTTAGGTAACTAACCACATTGGATTCAGGTGCCAGCATCTTCAAAACCAGCAGGACTACTGCGTGGGAGAGAATGAAAGTGAGTGGGACAAGAAGCGAGCAAGAAACCCAGTTGCCTCAGCAGTGTGGAGTTCCTGCGTGCCTCTATTGCTAGCTCTGTGTTAGAGGAGTCCTGTTTCGCCTTTTTTCCCAGGTAATTGTTTCTTCCTGGCATGAATTAATGTGTAGTACTGACGGCAGATGTGGTGGAAAGATGCTGTGACTGGTGTATGCCTATACTGAAATGATAGTGTCACCACCACCAGCTCTGTTGGCGTTTGGGGATGGGACCATGCTGGGCATGTGGAGCAAGCGCATTTTAGAAGGTATTGCCTCTTGTCTCTGCATGATGTTAAGCTACAAAGTAGGATGATTGCCCCTCACCTATGGACGGTCTGCTCATTTCAGCTGTAAAGTATGGCTGATGGAGGGTTCTTCATCTATCGCTTGAATGCCACTAAGTGTGGGATGTGCTCTTCCCTCCCACATCTAGAGGACTGGGTTATTTTTTTTAATTTGTATTTCTAAAACCGCCTAAGCTGGTGTTGCGCAGTGTGGTACATAAATAACAAGAGTAAGCCAGGAACAAGCCCTTGTAGGGTGAGCTCTAGCCTGAGGTAAGTCTCTACCAGCTGAGCTATGCTACTCTCAGTAGAGGAGATGAAATAGAAATGTCTGAATACTTTTATTACCAGATACTTTCTGGATTGACCTTTCAATAACTTGTTAAACTACAGAAAATATTTCTGTTTTCTAGATGTGAAAGACCTGCTGGGTCATATAGTCCACAAATGGACCTCTGGATATTTTTAATCACAGCTTGGTGACTTTGGGCTTTCAGGAGCCAGGTGGGGCTCGAGCCCCGCTGTTCGAAATAAGTTACGTTTCCAAGGATGGACAAATCCTGGTTAACAGTTGCAGAGAGTTGTGGATACAAGGGAACCATTGCAGCCACAGCCTCCGGGGAAGGAAGAGGAATTTGGGCGTGTGTCCCCTGTACACCAGGGAGGGAAACTGCTGCGGTGTCCTGGCTTGGCTGCACCTTGTTAGCATGCGGCCGGGCCAGAGCCCGGAATGAGGGCAGCCACTGCTACCCCAAGCCTTTGGTCAGGGCTGCAGAGCAGTTGTGTAAGTGAGAGTCCAAGCCTGATTTGCTCACAGTAATTTAACCCCTCTTGTGCTATCGAGGTTACCAGTCAATGCAGTCTTCGATCACATTTATGTTTTTTTTGTATCATAGGAAATTCAAGAGTGTTTCACACTCCAGCACATCAGGTTTCAAATCTAGTTGCTAGTACTGTCATCTGATGCACTTGTCCTTTTGAACATGGCCCTGGGCGTTGCTTAGGCTTCACGTGCTTTGAGGAGGTCCAGTTCAACACGCTGTGCAGGGAAGGTGGGAGATGTCCAGAGGGGGTCACGCAGCTGCTGAAGCCCTGCTTGGGCTGACCACCGCGCACACGCAGTGCTGAGTGCCTCTCTAGTGGAAGGGTGAGCTGAGTCTCTCGAGTGCCTGGAAGCTCTGGGCGCGGCAGAGTCACTATCTTTTTAAGTCATAGTCGCTCATTAGTGTAACTCGGGTGTTGGCGGTGAATCCAGAGGTTGAGCGAACTTCTGAAATAAAAGCTCAGATGACAGCAGCTTTCTTAAGGGAAACTGGCAAACGTCCCAGAAGGGGCAGCTTGTTTGAGGAATGAAATCCATCTTTCACTTTCCTTTGCACATCCTCCTCTTAGCGTCTCTGTGCCAAAAGGTGAAGATGCTGAAATTCCTGTTGTGCTCCCTGGATGACAGAGCTGCTAAGTCCATCAGCCTGACACCCCTTGTCTCCTACAGGGATGGGCTGAATCAGCACCCGCTGGTCTTGGATATCATTATAGAGCCACTGGATGTCCATGAACTTGTCCAGACAAGTCCTTAGGTAAAGGATGGGATTCATCTCACCTGACTTGTGCGTAGCTGCATCCAGACTTGCTTTCTAGGCTCCCTTTATTGGGGAGAAATGGGCGCCAGCATGGTTACTCTGACCCGCTTGGGGTTTCTCACCATGGCCATGACTCTTTCGCAGGTGGCTGTTTTCCCCACTGGTGGTTAAAGGTGCCTGGGCAACCTCAGTGTCCGGCCTGCAAGTCCAGCCAGGTGAGACCACCCAGGGTCTGCACCGGGCACGTTGGGGTCTTGAGCAGGTTGGTAGTGTTGGGAGAATGGTGCTGTGTGAGAGGTGTGGGGGGGGTGAAGGTGTGGAAATCGACTGAAAATGAGAGGAAAAAGAATGAGCCGTTCTTGGACTTCAGACATCTCTGCTGTCTGCTTTCTGTTTGCTGCAGCTTGCTCCATTTCTGTTCGGTTTTGTAAGCACAAGAATATGTGGTAGAGAGCGCAAAAACATGTGGCAAGAGAAATGAGATGAGAAATGTTGAGCCTATGGAAAGGAGTGAGTGTTGAGGAGGAGGAGGTGGTGGCTGGGATCGGGGCTGACTGTGTTGGCAGCCGGGGCTGAGCTCCCGGGTCCCAAGGCAGAGGGGTCGACTGCTCCTCCCCACCGGCCCGCGCAGGCAGTGCAGCTGGGGGGGGCTGTGCCGCGCGGCCCCGTGGAGCCTGCCGGCCCCAGCATTTGCAGGGGTCTTGCAGGCATCTGTGGGGGAGAGGGCTGCCTGCCGCGGGGACCATGGCACCGAGACCCCTTGCCTCCTGTGATGGCTCCCGGGGGAGCCTCTGGCCCTCAGCGCTGGGGTGAGTTATCGCCCTCGGTGTCTGGCATCTATAGCGCCGTGGAGTGCTAGATGGGAAAGGGGATTTTATAATGTTCCTGTGTTCAGATTAAATGTCTTGTTAAATTGAAACGTTAAACAAATATTTAAATTGCCCAAATGAGAAAGGCAGAAAATTCCTTAGTAATAACCTTTGTTCACCTCTTTTCTCCTCCATTTTTCATTACGTCCTTCCCTCTTTGCCTTTGATTGCTGTTTACCAGAGCTGCATCAAAGCAGGTTCCCCCCATGGCTCTGGGCTACGGCGCAGCCCGTAATCCAGCATCTTGTCAGCCACTGGAGTTTTTAAACTAGCCTCAGTGTTTGTGCCAGGAATTGAACCGCTGTTCTTAAAAGCAGCAGTTGGTTCCCCGCTCTCCCATGGTACGCGAGGCACCAGCAGGCCACCTTCACATCTTAATTTCCAATTTTGTAAACACGCTGCAGCGAGCTCCAAGACCTTCCTGAGCAGCCGCCGACTGGCGGTGCTTTCTGTTCACACATGAGCGTTGGCTGTAAATGTTAGATTTTTAAAACAAATGCTGTGCTAAAGCTAAGCAATGCGTTGTGTTGTTTGTTCAATATTAGAAGCCTGTATGGAATGAGATTTGTCTAGAACATCTTATTTCATGACAACCCCTACGTTACCTTCCTATAAAGCAATTCAAAACGTTGTTCAGCGTGTGGTTTAACTGCACTGCAGTAACAAAACGCTTAATACTTTAAAGAGGGAGTTCTAAAATTTAATAGTTTATTTTATTATTACTCTTTTGGATATAATTAACTAGGGATGCACTTCAAACTGTGTCCTCCTTGCTACTGAAATGTATTTTTATGTTTCACTCTAGGGGAAAAAGAAGTCTGTCAGACCACGGGTCTCTCCCTTGATGCACATTATTAGAGTCTTTTTAGAGACAAGCAAGCAATTTTGCTGTCATTGGTCTTGTTCAAATAGAGGGTGTTTATCTATGCAATCCTCCGGGGAAGGGTGTCAGGGAGGGATCACCAGCCAGCAGCTGACACAGGTACGGCACGCTCATTTGACGCTCCTCCAGCGGTGTGCTTGCACGGCGCTCGTTTCTGAAGCATCGCTCGTCAGGCACCCTGTCCTGACCCAACGCCTTTGGGTCTGGTACTCGCCTGGGCTGAGGCTGGGTTGCATGATCCCATCAGAGGAAAGGGGAACCTGGGCTGGAGGAGACGGCGGTGTTGCTGCTGGGAGGTTCATAAAATCGTGTCGTAAAGTGGTGCTTAGTGCCCAGCGTTGTCTCCTCAAAGTTTAGCTTTAAAACCTTCTCCCACCTCCCATACAGAACAGACCTTTCTGCTCAAGTGCACGGGCTTTGCTTTTCATGTGAACCTAGGCAGGCCAAAGTTTCTGTGTGATAGTGCCAAAAGATAAAGTATTTGGGAATGTTATTGTGCAGTTCCACACTGCCCTGAACTTGAGGCTTCACTCCAAAGCTGTCATGTCTCCTGCTCCAAAGCACCCAAAGCGAAAAGCCTGATCTCCCGAACTTGCATGTGGTTCTCTAGTGAAGCTGCAGAGCTGCGGAGGACTCGCCCCAGAGCAGAGGTGGGCAAGCTCCCTGGCTTCCTGCCACCTCTATGTGTGTGAGTCCCTGCCCGTGCCTGTGTTGTGGGGGGCCAAACCGCTGGCAGGGGGTCCCTGTATGCCCTGGGGCACCTTCTGGCTGGGCCGGGGTGCCCCCGTGAGCTGGGGAGCGGGTGGTGTGCCTCAAACACATCCATGGGGCTGCCCTTGGGTGGGGGCTGGCCCTGCACTTGCTGAAGGGACGTGGGCGTATGGTTGCTCGTGCACTTTTCTTTTTGGCAGCTCCAGGCTGAGCGAGGCAGCCGTGGGGGAAGGAAAGCACTTGGCGTTGCTGTTATGGGGCACGTTGTGCATCAGCATCCTGCAGCAGCTGAGGGGGGTGTGCAAGCATGGTGTTGCTGAAGATGTTCTTCTGATCCCCTTCAAGTCAGCATTAGGTACGTAAGGCTTTTTTCCTGTGCTATGTGGTTGGTTAAAACCTTGGCATCCACAGAGGTAGGATCCCCACCTCTCCACTCCCAGTCCCTCTCAGCTGAAAGGCACCCATCGTGGCCAGGCTTCTCTCTGCATGCTGCAGGGCAGCAGCGAAGGGCTTCGGAGCATCCCTCTCCCTTATGGTCACAGTTCTCCGTGATTTTGCATTTGTCCTTGGTCCAGATAGTGACTCATGCTTTTGCTTGGAGACCGCTACCAATGCCTAAAAGAGTTAAATGACATAGTTTTTAACCCTTGCTTTAAGAAACTGATGGTAGTGGCGTACAGCAGTGACAGTCATTACTACTCCTATTATTCCTTTGAAATGCATTCAAATTAAGTTTTAAAAAGTCACTCAAGCATTAAGATTGGCACCTGGCTTTCATGGAGCAGAGTGGCACAAATCTACTCCATTTTCAGGGGGATGGGACTGGGCTCTGGCTATAAAACCACCAATGAGACTCAATGTTTTTTCATTCCATTTTGTACTATTCTTTTGGATGATTCATTTCCCACCCGTGTATTAACTATCACCAGCTTTCAGACTGATGTAGCTATTTCACAAGCGCCTTCGTCAGCAAGCAGCCAGCAAACTCTTTTGGGGAGTATGGTGGGGACCACATCTGGCAGAGCCTCCCCATCTGAGTGGGAGTAATCCCAACCCACGAAAACATAAGGGCTGAAGGAGCAACACGGGCAGAGCCTGGAGGATCACCCGCACCTTTGAATCCCATGGTGTGTAACTCTCCGATCGTGCACTACCTGACACGTGGGAGGAGAAGGGAGAGCTCATGTTTGGGACAAGTGCGTACCGTAACTGCAACACTAATAAGGTTTACAGTAGAAGTGCTGGTGCCTGTTGCTCGTGCTGGTGACTGTTGCTGGTACCGGCTGTACAAATCCACAGGCCCACATTTTGGCTGAGGGTGTCCAGAGTGCCCCTGCAGGCAGGAGGAGAAGCCGAGCTCTTAGGGACAGCACTGTCAGTTTAGTGGAAAAAATGGATGAGATGATATGACTTACGCAAACATCCAGCTCCATCTGTCCGTGGCTGCACCAAGGCAATCTCTTTGCAGTGTCGGTGGGGCCCCAGGAGTCACAGAAAGTGCTGCACCTCTGCTTGCAGAGCCTGGCGCTTCTCGAGCGAGCGCTTGTGGTGGGGCTGGATGCAGGAGAGGCACAGGGAGGTGCTCTGGCCACTCAACCTGGGCTCTGCATGCAGGCTGTGCCACCTGAAGCACCAAGAGCTGCACAGACAGACTTGCCCTTTAAGTAGTTTCTCACGCAGGACCTATGCAATTGGGGATGCTCTGAAAGAAATCTTCAGAACGTGCATTTTCCTGTCCGGTCTGGTTTTTTTGCTCTACCAAGATAGTCCTTGTGTGAAGGCTATCCCTATTTCTGATGCTTAAGCCAATTTTGGCTGAGCTTCCTATCCATGACCTACTCTGTCCTCGAGTATTGCTCTGAACCTCAGTGCCAGCTCAAAGCATACACAGGGCATATGCTTTCTAAATACTGATGATATGATGCTGCCTGGCCGCTCCTATGGTGCACATCACATCCCACCTCTGCGGGCTATTGTGTGCTGTCTTCACCTCCAGTCTCACTGGCAAGACTTACAAACACTCGGTTGCAAAACCTTTTCCTTTTGCAGCCTTCTGCCCAGTGGCTGGTTGTTGTGGTTTAACCCGGCGTCGTGGTTTAACCTCAGCCAGCAACTGGGCACCACCCAGCTGCTCGTTTGCTCCCCTCACCCCGCCCCGGTGGGATGGGGGAGAGAATTGGAAGAGTAAAAGTGAGAAGACTTATGGATTGAGATAAGAACAGTTTAATAATTGAAATAAATTAGTAACAATAATAATAGAATATACAAAGCAAGTGATGCACAGTGCAATTGCTCACCACCTGCCGACCGATGCCCAGCCAGTCCCCGAGCAGCGGCCCCCCCGGCCAGCTTTCCCCCAGTTTCTATACTGAGCATGACGTCCCATGGTATGGAATGTCCCTTTGGCCAGTTGGGGTCAGCTGTCCTGGCTGTGCCCCCTCCCAGCTTCTTGTGCACCTCCAGCCTTCTCAGTCGGTAGAGCATGGGGAGCTGAAAAGTCCTTGCCTAGTGTAAGCATTGCTCAGCAACAACTAAACCATTGGTGAGTTATCAACATTATTCTCCTACTAAATCCAAAACACAGCACTGTACCAGCTACTAGGAAGGAAATTAACTCTGTCCCAGCTGGAACCAGGACACCTGGCAGGGAGCTGAACACCACACAGCCGTTCGCTCACTGCCCTCCCTCCCCCAGTGGGATGGGGGAGAGAATCGGAGGGGGGGAGAAGGTAGAATTCATGGGTTGAGATAAGGACGCTGGTTAGGTCTCATTGACTGCACTCCTCCTAACGTAGCCCGAGATGTGGTTTGTCTTAGTCAGGATGCGAGCATGCTGTCGGCTGGTACCCAGCCCTCAGAGCTTTGCAGGAGTCCTCTCCCATCCTGTGCTGGTGCTGGGCCCCGCTGTCCGTTTGGCTGCTTGCTCGAGCACTGCTCGGCCCCAGCAGAGCGTGACCCGGGGAGAGCAACATATGGCAGGAGAAAGGCAATTTAGGACAGGCCTAGAAATCAGAGGCAGAGTTGTTACAAGCTGGGCCTTGGGTTCACTGGCATGACATGAAAGACGGTGTTGGTGCCTGCCGGAGCCTGGTCTCCTCTGGCTCTCCTGGTCGCTGCCGGCTCCCCGCAGCACCGGTAATCCCTGCCACGGCGGCTGCGGAGGAGTTCAGGGCAAAGGACGTGAGTGGAATTAGCAAAATTCCTCCATCCATGGCAAAATTCTTAATCGCACGGGATAGCGTTTTCATCAGTTCACGATTGAATTTCCTAGGCTTTGTTCGTCTGCTGAAAAAGTTGAAATGAAACATTGTGATGTTTCATTTTTAGTTTTACTTAAATGCAGTCAAAAGATACACAATCTGGAAATGCTTTATTTGCTCATGTTTCCAATAGAGAGCTTTCTGTCCTCTTTTCCTTGTTTTACTGTGAAAACCATAAACTTTTTCCAAGGTTTTTTTTTATTCTTGATCTGGTCATCAAAGAGTAAAGGCCACCTGTCCTGATCTCCTGTTAAGATTTTTTTAGACAACCTGTTTTGTGAATGACCGCAGGTGACACGGTGGCTGGTGAGGATGGAACAGCTACGCCTGCCAGCTGGCCATTATAACCTGGGAAATCTTAAAGTGGCCAGATCGAGAGGATGGGACAACGTGGTGGCTGAGTAACCCCTTAGCGGGCCTTTGCTAGAAGCTGTGGGACTTGTGGTCTGGGTGCAGTCTCCCTCGTCTTTTTTCAACTTCCAGCATGCAAGAAAGCCAAAAAATGACACATGTTATCGGAGAGACTCTCTCAATACACATAATTTTGTGAGTTAAAAATTTGGAACGTTAAGTGCAAAGGTTTACTATAATGCTCAAAATAATGCCTGAGATTTTCACCCAGACGTTATCCGGGAATAAGTCATACAGAATGATGAAGTTTACAGAAATATGTTTAAGTGTACGTCAGTGATGTGATAGTGAGAGATTTGGCTCCTTGTCTCTTCATTAAGGATGAATTCACCCCAAGGGTGTACTCTGATCTTGGCAAATAGTGTTATAATAGCGAAAGAATATTGCCCGCTGGATAGCAGAAGTTGATGATTAAATTTAAGCGTGTATTGTCCACATAAAGCAAACAATGTGCCTTTTTTTTTTTTTTTTTTTGCCTTGACTGTGAACATTCATCACTGGTGCTGAAGATGGAAGATGCGTGCTTGCTAATTATTGTGTTTTTAACTGATAATATACTGTAAATTTTGTATAATACAACTGTGACCTTATAGAGAATGGAAGAGATGACAGCAGGCCCATAATTATAGTATGCTGAAGAAATGCTTGTTATTAGCTACTATTTTTAGGACTGGTGTGCATAGCCTCTTAATTTACATAAGCTTTAGACATTCACACGTTTTCTGTCTTTGCTTATGGATGATAAATTTCGTTCAAATGAAAGATGAAGATGCCGTGTTAGGTGAGAGGTTAGCCAACTGGGAGCTTGATTACTGTGAACAACAAAAGCTTCAGTGCCAACTGAAAAAGGAGTATTTATTTGAGAAATAATTGTTTAACCCAAGATTCATAACATGGAAACCGCAGCATTCAAATGGAGTCTTGATAACTTGTGATTTGAGAACTGGTTAAATGATTACGTGGGGGGAAAAAAAAGACAGGGAAAAACCCCTATAATGTATTTATCACAGGGAGGGTGATTATTGCAGTGTGTTCTTACTAGGGATGAATGTTTTGTGCTCGTTGAGGTTTCCCTGTTGAGTGCCAAGGACGCAAGAAGTGTTTCCAGGAGGTACTGTGGATCGCCGCCTCACTGGTCCACCTGCCCTGGCTGCTCACCAAGCCGCTTCCCTCAGCTCTGTTGAAGGCAACAGCCCTTGAAGGCTGGTGAGATGTCTTGGTCTGGGGATGTCGAGGTGTGGAGCAGATGCTGTGGGCCCCCAGGGCGGCACACCGTACCCCAGCGGAGGCACAGGAGTCGGGTGGGTGAAGTTTGCCCACCCCTCCTGGGGGTCCCAGCCTCTCACCAGCACCATGCCCAGCACTGCCCCTCTGCGTAGCTTGGCCCAGCCCGGTGCGACCGGCTGCTTTTGCCTCACCGGCAGCACTGCTGCTGCCCGGTGGAGCCCGGCTGCTGGTGGGATGGATGGTGCTGGTCGCCAGCAGGGCCACCCGCCGCCCACCGTGCTACATGCAGCGGCACTGCGCTGGCAGCTCTGGCACTGCCGTGGGCACACTGTATGGTACTCGGGCTACCAGGCGAGCTAGAGGAGATGCTAGAGCAATACTGAATCCTGCTCTGGCCCTGGAAGGAGCCCTTATGGTAAATTTGCTCTGACATTGTCACAATCATCTCCCTCAAATAGCTGTGCTGGCCGCAGCCTGCGCGTTCCCAGGTCAGAGCGATGTACAGCCACTTCTCTCTGATCAGGGCTACGCCTGCCCCTCACCAGGCCGGGCAGCCAGATGAAGCAGCATAGAAAAGCGGGCAGTGGTGCTTGCTGCACTCCCTGGCTGAGCAGAGCACTTTGGTTTGCGTGGTTTCCGTCCAGCGACTCTGGTGACCCATCGGTGCAGAGGTGGTATGCTGCTCAGCTTGCTTCTGCTTTCTGCAGTCCTCACAAGTCTGTTCCCTGCATTAAAAACCAGAGAAAGCAAAGAAATACACGGCTGATACAGACGCAGAAGAAAAGCTTGTTTGTACTCATTACACTGGAGGATATTTTGAGATCAGATCATCCATCTCAAAATATGACCTCTTGTAGTGCTGCCAAACAAGGTCAGGGATGCCTGCGCTTCTCTGCCTCTTTTGCAAGTTTGTGCTGCCTGGAAGCACCTTCTACTGCTATGTCCGAGTTTTCCAATTTGAAGGAAAAAAGGGAATTTGTTCATCAGGGCTTGACCTCTTGTTTTTCTGCTTTGTTTGCCCCGTTTTGGCTCTCTTTCCTTGTACTGATGTTCTCAGTTGTGTTTCAGATTTCCAGCGTGAGCATGTGAGGAAAGTCATTCGTCAAAGCAGCTGAACAAGTTGCGCCGTACAGAGCTGCCACGTAACACACACAGAGCGCCTCCTCTTCATCTATTTACTTTCCTGTTTTCATCTTAATTTAGGTGGACAGAATTGTGACCCTGAGGTCTGCAGTGCTGCAGAGCCTGCAGGAAACCACAGTCAACGCAGACCTTCACAGGCACTGGGAATTTTTAAGATGTAACTGGTTGAAGGCACGGGGTCCAACCTGGCAAGCCCACCTCTGGTCTTCTGGAGAAATAAGCATTCCTCGTCCCTTTTGCCTAGGGAGCAGTTTTTGACACCGGACGCTAATATAATTCGTGTCTTCGCTTTCTGCCTATAAAGGATGCTGCAAACGAGGAAAAAATTAATACTCCATCATATGGTGTGAAACCAGGACTGCCGCAGAAATCTTTCATTTCTCATGTTTGCGCTGGCATTAGGTAGCACTAGGCAGAAGCCTTTGCTGAGTGTGTGGGCCTGATCCCACGAGCCCCTCTTCATTGAGGCAGTTTGGAGAGCGTGTGTAGCAGCGAGGGACTCCGTCCAGTAACTGAAGGCAGACTCCGGCTGTGGGGTTGCCCCTGCCGAGGGCATGCTCCCAGGGCCCAGACACAGTTTGCTTCAGCTGTGCCCAGCTGCTGCGTGACTTTTCTGAAGAAAGAGATTTTAGAAGCATTTTTTTTCCTTCAGATTGTCATTTCTTTGCTCTGTGTTTTCCCAGTTACCGCTCATTTACAGAGGGTTTTACCTCCCAGCTGATGTCTGCGCATGAAGTCTGTTGAAATGGCATGGGTGCCTCTGCAGAAGCTCTGCCCTGCAGGTACCCTGGTGTGCCGGCTGGCTCAGTCCAACACCAGCAGCAGCTCTCCGCGGGGTCTCAGCACTTCGGCGGAGTAAGTAGGAAAATCCAGCGCTTGTCCTCAGTTTGCATCTGTTTCCCCAGCAACCTTGGTCCTTTGGGACCAGCGCTGCGCTGCCTACGGGCAGGGCGCTTCCGTTCCGATAGCCCAAATCGATAATCGTGTGGGATTTCCAGGGTGGTTTTCTCTTTTTTGACCTCAAAACAGATGTGTAAGTACATGTAAACACTGGCTAACGCACGCGAGTCTGTCGGAAACTGGCCCGCATGCGTGAGGATTTAATTCGGTGGGTTTTGCTCGGGAAGAAAGCCGTGAGCTGCCTGCGCAGTGTTGTGCAGCCAGTGTGGCACGTGCTCTAAGCTGCCAGGCTGGAGCGCAAACATGGGGCTCAGGTACTGAAATGTGTACAAAACAGCTATGTCTCCCGCCTGCTGTTAAGCAGACATTTTGTAGCAGCGTAGGGGGGTTAGTAACGGGGTGGGAAAGATGATGATATGTTTGATAAAAACTTTAATTGCTAAAGGCCTTTCCCAAAGGCCGATAATGGCAAAAGGTGTAAATGGGGGAACCGTCCCAGGCTTCTCCCCGGTAGCTGCGCCTGGCACACAGATGGGCTGCTGAAGAAACTGTGAATGGCCAAACGATAACAGACGCTCCAGTCACTCCAACATCAGCTCATTAGCAATCTGTCAGATATTTTAATTTGTGTACTGGTGGACTAAGCAGATATTACAGGGTTGCCCCAACTCCCAGGCATCCCTTTAACTCGGAAGGAAACAGTGAGTGAATAAACCCGGCGATGTGAATGGAGATTTTTGTGCCCTCGGCTTTCAGGGGTCACTGTGAGGTCCAGCCAGGGCTGTTGCGTGTCCCGCAAAGCCCCCAGCCCGGCAGGGGGAAAGCAGGGGCGGCTGGGGTGCCGCTGCTGGCAGGGTTGTGGGCAGGGGCTGGGTGCATCACCCAGCCCTGCTGCCTCCCCCAGCCCCGCTTTCGCGGGGCACTGCGGCAGGGAGACCCTGCCAGCCCACAGGTCCCCGAGCAGCGAAAGGTCAGACGTCCAAATGTAATAAACTAGCTAAGCACAGGGCCCGAGATGCTGGTGGATGGTTTGGGTTTGTTTCAAATAATTCAGTAATTTGTTTAGACAGCTCTTTTGCTAAAAGAGGTAATCAATCATATATGATGGGATTTTTTTACCCCCTAAATCTCTCACCAAAAAAAATCGCTAGGCCCTCATCAGTCATATTATTCCAACCGCTAGTAGCTAATTTTCAAATGAGAGTATCTGTGCTAGGTATTCCTGGTTAATTGACTTTTGTAAATGTAATCCCTCCAAACTCTGGCCTTCCAAACTTCTGGCTGAGGAGACCACCCTTTCCCGAGGAGAACAGGCAGGTCTGGCTGCAAAGCACACTCCCAGAAGGCTGATGTGGCTGTGCATCTCAGCAGCCCGACCTGCCTTTGCCAGGGCAACGAGCAGAGGTGTGAGTTAGGGGCGCAGCCAGCAAGCGGCCATACCTTACGTGCGCAGGGTGGGCCATGCGCCTTGGCCCCGGGGGACTTATGGGTGCTGCCGTGTCAGCAATGTATGGCCGCATGCTGAGCAGGAGCAGCCAGGTGTTAAATGTCTGGAGGATCTTTTCATTATGCTTCATTTCGTAATATTATTGCTGAAGCTGTTGAGAATTAAGTCGTACTTCCATAATAAAAGTGAGTATGACAGGGGTAATGTAGTCAAGTGCCAAAATGTAGTGTCCTCATAGGGGAGAAGGAGTTACCGACGGAGCCCTTCAATCACGGCGAGATCACCCTGTGCTGCCCGGCCGGCCTCCCGGGCACCTCACGTCTCTGACGTTCGTAGGAAAATGCCTTTATTCCTTTAGCTTAGGCGTGTCAGGGATGGATGTGAACTAAGAGCCGCTGAAAATGCTGGGATTTGTCTGTCAGGCCACAATTTGGAGATGGTATTTCTTTTAATCCAATTCAGTTTTACATATTGGCATGAAGCATTATAATTGATTGCATTAAATGACATTAGAATCTCTCAGCTGCTTGATCAAGAAATGATATCAACTCCAAGTAGGCCTGACTATATGTCGGTATTAAAAATGTTACAGGCACATAGCCTCAGCCTGATTCATTCCTAATGAGATTTTGAAGTTCACACTATAAAATGTTCTGTCAATTAAGTCAGAAATTCATAGTAATATATTTACTTCAGTTAACAGTATGTCCTTTCAGTGCAGGGATCTCAACTATTACAGCGGTGTTTTCTAGTTCCAGCCTCATCAAAGTCCAATCAAATATTCTCATTGTAATACATGTTTGTCTGTAACACGCATAGGTTTTGACTGCAAAGAACAGCTCTGCGGAATATATTTAGTGAGAAGGAAGCAGCCTAAAAGATCGTTGCAATACAAAGGCCTGTCTTTCTGTAGTGCCCTGGAATAAAACCAGGCAGGAAAAATCTGCTTTACCAGTAGCAGGTTTTCTTGGTACAGGTTTATACTTCCCGATGGGGGAACTATAAACTATAAACTCCGATGGGAGTTCTGCTGACTCCCAGGATAACAGCATCGGCGGGAGCAGCGCTGCTCCCCGCACCTCAGAGGGGCTCCCGGGGGGGCTGATTGCGCTTGTCACCAATTAACAGAGATGGGCACGCAGACGAAGGAAAATAGTGCTTTTCTTCTCAAGGTAGCACAAGTCAAGAAAGTGCAAAGCTAGTGACAACTCCTGCGTCAGCTGTAACACAGAAAGCAGCTCTCGGTTTGCTTTAGAGAGCGCAGAGCATCGTGTGCTGCTTGATCCCAGTGAGTCCCAGTTCCTTAATGTCTCTGGGAAACAATAAACCAGTAGTAGCTGAGGAGACTGGGTCTTTTAAAATGTGAATCCCTTTTCTTCTCACTTTTCAGGTGGCTGAATCTCTGACGACTGCTCTGTGGAAGGAGACAGCTCTGCTCCAACTTCCCTTCCCTCCAAGCTCACCAGCAAAGGGATATGCAAGAGGATGTTTTACAACTTTTGAAGAAGTAATGAAGTCAGGGCGCTGAGTGGGGGCTTAAAGGTAACTGTCGGCTTACCTGCCTCTCACAGGCAGGGGCTGAGGGACTGCAGCCTTGGGAAAGAAAGCCGGGCGGTGCCTGCTTCGGAGAATTTTCTGTCACTTACGCCAGCACCCCGCCCCACTGCAGAGACGAAATTGTTAATGTTACGGGGGGAAAAAAAAGCCCCAAACTTGCCGGTGAACCCCAGAGAGTTTGGGAACCTGCAGCTGCTCCCCGGGTGGCTGCTAGCTGCCAGCGCAGCCCGGCTGCTGCCGCGTTTCCCTTCCAAGCATCCCTCGGACTTGTGGAGTTCTGCGATTTCAGGGAGCAGAGCAGGAAGCCATCCCCTGGTGCCAGTGCTGCCTCTACAGCGGGCACGGCCAGCCATGCGTAGGGGAGGTGGCTTCGACATATAGGTTGTGATGAGAGTAACATGGTGTAATATTAACACACAAATGCTTTCCCTAGCCTTGCCTGAGACTTCTTCCCAAGCGCATTAGTGCTCACAGCTTCCTCGGGTTCAAGAACAGAAGCTAAAGAAAGAAGAAGTGTATCATGTGTTTTTTTTCTTTCTTTGCAAGTTCTGCCTGTGAACATTGGACCAGTTTTAAAACGACTGAGTTTGGTGGGGAATTTTATGCGTTTTGAGCTCTGTGAGAGGGATCACTATTTGGCAGAGAAGTCGTCACGTTAAAGCCCACAAAACTGCAGTGAACCTGTGGGGTTCTTACAGCTGCTTGGTTTCTCCTTAAGCCTGGTCTGGAAGGTTTTGTGGCATTTGTAATGAAACATTTGGTTTAATAATGTTGCACACAAATGCATTTTTATGTAATTAGCCCAGAGATTTCAAGCAAGTGCATGACTGTCACTGAGTGCTTGTGACGAGTCTCCTTTTATAAACAAGTACTGGATTTCTTCATGGCCCGTTGTACCAGCCCAAGACATTTGTTCACCTCTGTTCCTTCAATAGTACTGTTAGAGCATGAGCATATGTGCCCCAAGCAAGTCTGTGGTTCTGTAATCCCAAACGCTCTGGTCTCTGTCTTGTCTTTTCTTCAAACCCACCGTAAAATCATACAAGTCAAACAGAGTCACAGAATAGCTGGGGCTGGCAGGGATGCCTGGAGAGCATCTAGTCCGACCACCCACCACCAAAAAGCAGGGCCAAGGAGAGCAGGATGCTCAGGCCCGCGTACTGTTGGGTTTTGCATATGTCCAAGCATGGAGTCTACGCAACCCCTTTGTTCCAGAGTTTGACCGCTCTTAAAGTAAAAAAAGTTTTTTCTTATGTTCAGGTAGAATTTATAGGTAAGGAAACCTACCCTTTCCAAAGGAGAAGGTGCCTGTCTGTCTGCACAGGAACACACTCTCTGAGTAAGTTGATTTTTCTCTGTCTTTGAGATTTGATTTTGGGCTTGGTGTGAGTCTGTGCGCAGAGATCTTGCTGTAGCTGGAGATACACGAGAACTGGCATTGCACATGCGTGGGAGGTGGGAATCGCCGTTGTTATTCGATGTGATGCAAATGGTTATGGGGACAGGAGAGCGGGTTCCCAGGGAAGGCTGGAGCCTGGGAGACGGGGAGGGGACTGCCCACCTGCCCCATGTCACAGCAGAGGTCTTGGGAGCAGAGTCTGGAGAGGAGAACTCGTTTAACGATATAAGCTAAACATGAATTCCCTTATACACTGCATTTCCAAATACTGGTTTGTCTTTGGTTGTCTGGAAGTGACGCTGTGACAGCCACCATGTCCTACAAGCAGTATAGGCCTTGTTTCTTAGAAATTTTGGATGAATGGCTTAGCTATGCACTTCTAATGAGAAAGCAATGCTTCGGCTTCTCTGCTGTTCTCCAGAGCCCCACGTGTGCGCCTGGTCCAGCAGTTGCGTGTTGTTTATTTCTTGGATTATTTGGGGAAAATGGAGGATCTTGTGCTGCACCATGTATAACAGATCCTAGGAACCTGCTAGGGTTAGTGGTAGAGATGATTGCTTCTGAAGTGTTTTAATCTGCTCGGATTGTTTCAGGCGATGCTGTTCACCTAAGATCCTTATATTTGGGTCTCTTTATCCAGTTAAAATGTTGTCCAGCGTGTCAAATAGCAGGCTCCTGGATCAGATGACTAGTCAGGCCCTCACTGCTTTTGATCAACCGACGTTTCTTAGTGACCTTCACGTCCTGGCCAAATTCCACCCCAAACGCACCCCAGCCACCTGCGTAGGCAGCGAGGCTTCCCAGGAGCTACTGCTCCTTGCTGCCAACAGTGGGAATGCCCAGGGCAGCATCTCAGCTTACGAGCACTGCCCTTACAGCAAGAGGTTACAAATGTCACTTGTAGGGGTTCCTTTCACGTACAGTAAATCTTTCCAGGCATTCATGGTAGAGCCTTCCTTCTCACCCGAGTGCATGTGGTACATTAGCGAACCATATTACAGCCCTGGCGATACCCATGTTGTCAAAGCATATTGTGGCACTCTAGATACAAATGCCCTTTTATTTTTCACTAAAGCACCGCAAGCAGCACTGACAGCAAAGCAGCAATAAGTACTGTATATGCATGGGTAATAAATATTGCTGGCTTGCAATTTCTGCGCACATTGGGCATGGATTGTGTTTTACCACATCACACGATACAATGACAGCAAAGAAGTTCCTTCCTCTTAGCATAAGGTAAACAACAAGCAAGCAAAGCTAGTTTGGCTGTCACTGTGATGATCGGCAGCTCCATCCAGGAACACCAAGACTCAGTATCGCTTTCATTTCACAAACAGCAGTAATGGCAAAGCCACTTCTCTCCTCGCTATCAAAAGCTTATAAAGAGATTGTTTCATGTGAAGTTTTGCGTAGGCACATCATACAAATATTTCACCAGAATACATCAGAACCGTGGCGCCGCTGCTTTCTTCACCGCTGCTTTCTTCACCGCTGCTTTCTTCACCGCTGCATGGGAACTACCCATGTAGCCACCAGTCTCTGTCAGAGGGGTTCTCATCCTGCGTCTCCTTTTATACTTTTTTTTAATTCTAATATTGCCTTTCTTCTACCCACTCCCCACTGCGACTGCAGGGCAAAGCTTAGTCTAACAAGAGCTAGATAACGCACAAATACATACAGGTAACGTTACAGCTTTGAAGTCCAATCTAGGAAAAATGAAGGCTTCTGCAAGTTTGATGCTCTGCTGGACGTTATCTGGAGTTGGAGAGCTACCAATACGCAAAATGGTGTCTTTTAAGGAGCAGCATCGTATTAGAAACTGCTGACCTATTTGCCCAATAGCAAGTGACAAAGAAGTTGCAAGTTTTCCCCTCCTCTTCAGCCATAACTGAAGCTGGACGCCTGACCCTGTGTTATCAGCTGCTTGCAGATGCTTGAGGCACCTCACTTCACGGGCAGCCCCGAGGAGATGGATGACTGGATTTTGGGTGAGCACTTCGGCAAATGTCACCTCTTGCCAATGCCGGGGTTTCCAGGTGGGACCTTTTCCAGGTGCTACCGAGCATGTCCACAGCTGCCACGGCCTCAGGGGGCTGGTGGGTCCAGGGCCTCAGTGGCCCCAGTGTGCTCCAAGTGCTTCTCCGTGAGCCTTGCTGCCAGCCTCCGGCACGCTGCCCCTCTGTGCCATGACCACCATGCGGCTCCTGGCACCAGGGAGGGATGATAGGCCATGTCCACTGGAGGGGGACGCTTAGGCAGACCAGGGACCTAGTCCGTGTTTTTAATGAAATGGCGTTGGATGAAAACAATTTCACAGCAGTAGCAGCAGGACTTGGGACCAGGAGCAGACCACTGCTAGGGAGAAGCCTTGCGGCTGGAGAGGATCCAGAGAAGCTCTCAGCCAATACCTGGAAACAAAATCCGATAAAGAGCTAAAAGGGATCAAAGCCAAAAGGTAGTGTTTGATACGAGATGACCCAGACATTTTAATGTATCTCCTCTGGAATAACAAGAAGATGGAAAGTCTGCTTTCATGGAGGTAAAAAAAAAAAAAAAAAAAAGGCAAAAATATCAGTCCAGACTAGTAGAGGAGAAAATAGAGTTGGAACTGCTGTGGGATGAGGGAAAGCAGAAGCTTGGTCAGGCTACAAGAGGGTGGGAGAAGGGGCGGGGGAAGGCCTGCGTTGCCTGAGAGATACTGGAAGAGGTCTGCTGCTGCAGCTGATTTTTTTCCACATGATTTTTGTCTCCAGGACCAGTGGCCAAACTTCTACCAACTTCCTGCAGGGCTCGCTTCTCTTCAGTTTCTCCAGATCGAGTCTCCAGGGGTGATGCTCTTGAGCTGCTCAACCCTCCTGCAACCAGCTAAGGACGTGCACGTGCCATTGCGAGAGGAGGAATACGTATGCCTTAGGAAAGGACCCCTATGGCGAGGGGAGGAAACCTCAATGAGTTTCCAGTGGTCCTGCTGCCCTGCCTTTCCTCCGCATCGTGGTCGGGAGCCGTCCTCACACGGCTGGGTGCCCCGCTGCAGCTGAGAGCTGGGGATGGCTCCCTGCGGCACCATGCGGGAAGCAGCCCAGGGACCTGCGTGCTTCTCTCCCTGGCGCATACCCCGAATGAAGCCAAAAACGGTTGGGATAAACGAGTGCCTCTTTTTTTATTGCATAAGCAAGGCAGTTTGGGAAGTGGCGCGGTCGCAAAGGGGGTGCGTGTGCAGGAATGTCTGACCGTGTCGTGGGGGAGAGGAGGAGAAAGGGGAGCGCTGCTCCCAGGGCTGCTGCGCGCGACCTGGCAGAGCCCCATCTCAATTATTTCCAGGCAGCGTCATGCTCCCTTCGCAGCCCACAGAGCCACCAGGCAGGCTGCCAACGGAGGCAGCAGTCTGGCAGGTTTTTAAATACTGACTGCGCGAGTGTGCGGCAGGCCATTTGTACCATATGGCACCCAAGAGCTAATCTGGGAGAAGGGTGCTGGGCAGCGAGGGAGGCCAAAGCTGAAATGCTATTTAGAAGGGAAACATCAGCCCAAGTGGCACAAGGCCATAAAGCCAAACAATGAAGGAGACCGGGGGTAGGAAGGGAGCTGGAGAGTGGAGGATGGCTGTGCTCCTGAAACCAGCCAAATTTCCTTTCCTCCCGCTGTCCCTATTCACCGAATGCTTAGAAACACTGTTATGTAGAGTATAAGCATATACTATAAATATTGAAATAGAGATTTCAATATATATAATGTATTTTGTATGCACGTGTTGCTCTGCTCTGGGAAGCCTGATGAAGAAAAAGCAGAGCTGTGTGGGAAAAAGACATTTCTGCCTCTGCCCTGGGATGGGAAGCTGGTGCTGATGGCTGCTGCCTGATGCTGATGGCTGCTGTTGCCCTGATCTGTGTGTAGGGGATCTATTGATCTTAAGGGGGACCATCATCGGGCACGACAGGAACCCTGAGCTTCAGCTGGTGTCGACCATCTTGGCCCTGGGAAGTCAGGTAGATCTGGTCCGTGGTCATCTTGCCTTTGAAAGGATGTTTTATCCCCCAAAGCTCAATTGTAAGAGTTTTCATTTACAGTCTTATTATATTAAACAAATGACACTGTGTAATCGTTTGCTCTCTGCTCTCGGGCTCTAATGGACAGCGCTTGTCACAGTTATTGATTTTTCTTCTCTTACAGAAATCTAGTACTTCAAGATTATTGAGCCATGCTATTATCCAGGCAGGTGCCAGCCCTCTGAATGCCAGACAACAGGCTGTTGTCACTGCAAACACTTGATAGCTGGCAAAAAAAAAAAAAGGAACAAGATTGTCATTTATCCACTAAAATACTATAAATAAAATATAGACTTGGTAGTTCTTTCATGACTAAGCTTATAAAGAAGATAGGATTTGGTCATGCTAGAATAGACTGATTTCTCGTGTGCTCCCCTGACTGTGGTGGCTGCGACCAGATGCCTCGGTGGATGGTTCCAGCGAGCTGATCCCTACCAGGAGTGGGTTGTTCCCAGGTTCATGGGTTTCAGCTGGGCACAGTAGGAATGTTTGTACTGACCTGGGCGTTGCTGATGTCAGTAACTGGGGGACACTTCTCAGCGCTCCCCTCCTCCTCGGGACGTGACTGTGTTTTTTGGATCACTGCTGTGTCGCATGGCTGTCTTGGATGAAGCTGTCCAAAACGATGAGTGGCTGCAGCAATTTTAAACTCCCCCAAGGTACGTGTAATGAAATTTTTCTTCTAACGGGCATTAGCTTGTTCTTGCCTTCACCAAATTTCATTTGCCACTGTGTTTTGGGGTTTTTGGTTTTTAGATACAAGTGAAGGGTGGTAGTTCTGCCTGTCTGCCGTGTGCTACAGCTGGGCGTGCAGACCGACGCTGCCTCGTCCCGGCGCGATGGTGCACAGAGCTGTGGGGCTGGAGCAGGACGGCACAGCCTGGCCCCGTCCCAAGCAGCTTTCAATGAAAACGAGCACCTGCTTGATCAGGGTATGGAAAGATCGTTGTGCTGCTTGTCTTGGCGAAGGGAAGAGGGTAAAGTTGAGAGGTAAGTCATGAACTGATGATCTAAAATTAAAAGGCTAGAAAAGGATGCCCAAAAGCCAGCACACGGTGTATGCTTCTGGCTTAGCTGTGTGTGTTTACTCTGTTTTTCCCAGAAAAACTCAAAGTGAACTTAAAAGCAGAGAGCACCCAAAGGCAGCTGCCTAGGTAGAGAGAGAAGAGCTCCAGCGTGGTGGCCTTTGCTTGTACGCTCGCAGGCTGCCAAGGGATGGGACGTGTAAGACGCGGGGCTGCGTGTTTGCAGCATTGCCCGCGCGGTGCCTTGGGGACAGAAGTGATGCTGTGCTTCTCCCCGGCACCGCCACGCACCGCTGCCAGGGCTGCATGCTCGCACACAAAGCACTGGAGGCCATCTCACCTCCACCACAGCTCCTCCACCACAGCTCATCTAGCTTAATGGCTTCCTACAACATCTCCCAGTTCAAAAGAAACTAAACCAGCTATACTTATTTTACTTGGAGAAGCTGGTTAGTATGCACATCATTTCTGCATCAACACAGCACTTGAATAGCCTGGGTCTTTTCTTATTACACCAGTGAATACGAGGCTTACACAAGCAAGTGAAATCAGCTTCTGCATCAGGAGGAAGAGAAATCTGTAGCTGTTGGGGAAAACCTTTCAGGTATTTAAAGCTGTTAAGTTATCTGAAGGGGTTGTTGGTTATAATACCACGGTTGTCCATGACTTGCTGTTTAACAGCACGGTGTGTCGGTGCCAGTGATCCCACGCATCGCTGGCAATGCAGGCGGTGGTGGAGAAGGCTGTGTGTGTTTAAAAAGGGCTTGGGAGCAGCTGAACAGCAACATCAAAAATACCTGTAGGTGTCTCTGCCCCGTTCCAGTTGTGTCACCCCATAAAGCAGCTTTTTCCCTCCAGCTCTGGGCTCTGCACCCTTCCAGCCATCAACCCTCGATAGGTCCCATCTGATTCTTATACTTAAAAACATTTCTGCTGATGCTTCCTCCCATATCTCCCCCTCTGCTCCTGCCTTCTCAGTGCACCTGGCTTTTTCCTTAGACTTGAGTCCTGCCTCAGCCAAGTAAGTGATTTCGCCTCTTGTGAGATCCAGCTCTGAGCTTTGCCAGAGCTCCCTGCGTAAGGGTGAAATGTAGGTACCTGCATTCATGATACATTTGGTTTTGGGTATAACAAGGAGTTTTTTGCAAGCTCTTTCAGATGTCTGAGCGGTCACGTTATCTTATTCCTCGTTGAATATCTGTCAAAAGAAGCAGCTGGTTTGTCTGACAGTATCTGCTGTTATAAACTGTGCGGCTAATTGTTTGTCCTTTACAGATTTGTCTTTTCTTAATGCTTCCTCTGCTGTCTCGCTAGGCAGGCTTCCCAAATAGAAAGGGAGCACCTTGGTTATTTTTCCTCTCGACTAAATCCTGTGCGCTTTCTCCCTTCTCTTTAGCAGTCCCAGAAAGGATATCTTCTAGGGAAAAAGTAGCTGTATAGCTATATTTCAGTCAGGGCTCCTTTGCACGCCTGTATTCAGCCCTTGCTGGCGTGGTGTCCTCGGTTATCCCTACGTTCAGCACATCAGCCAACCGCCCTTTGAATTTTTGTTCTTTTGTTTCCCCTCTACTCGCGTACGGCATCCTCCCCTCTGCTGCTGGGAACGGTCCTTCACCGACCCCTCCCCACGAAACGCGGGGGGCAGGGGGCTGCAGGACAGGGCAGCTCCCTGCAGCGTCTGACCACGGGGGTCTCACAGCAATGACGTGTGCTGCTCGATGAAACCAGCGCTGGGTCCTGCGAGGTCTTTAGGTGGCTTCAGCTCCTCCCTTCTGCAAGCTATATCTGGACATGTTAAGGGACACCTTCCTTAGGAAAGCTTTGTCTACTGAGGCGGAAGATAAAATGTATTAGCTGGCATTTGTTAAGCTACATATTGCCCAGAAAATAGATTTCTGAACCCCCAAAACAAGGTAAATACATTTAAAAAACTATTAAAAAAGATAGCTGTTAAAGCCATTCTGGAGATTTAAATCATAAAACTTTAATCGAATTAATAAGTTCAAATCTAGATATAGGCTATTTCACTGATCTTTAATGTATTTCCCCTTTAGAAGATACTCTGTAATTTATGACTGCTTAAGTAGAGGATACAATAGTTTGCATAAAAAAATGGAACTGGAGGCTCTTTCACTGTGCTGTGGTGCTGCAACCACATTTACCACCTACTGTAAAATGTCCGTCTCTTTCGAATTCCCAAATTCTTTTTTACAGAATGGTAAGCTTAGGCTGTGAGCCGGGATTCATACAGTTGTTTCTGGAACTGGTTTTGAAAGCACGCTACAACAAAAACTTGATCACAGGACTGCAACTCCTTGTCCTGGAGGGAATGAAACCCCTCTCGGTTTTTGTAAAGGTGGCCCACCTGAAGGTAAAGGCACTGCCTGGAATATTTTGCAGATTGGGGTTTTCTGCTTGTTGATTCCATATTAAACAGAATAACCAAGCGTGCTGAAGGTAAAGCCCTCGTTTAATTAACCCTCTTGGTGTAGTACCATGTGATTAAATGTGACTGAGCTGCTCCTTGGGGCTTCTGCTACTGAAAATACTAACAATAATCATTTGTTTTGTTTTTATATTTAAACACATTATTGCATAGCTTGGTGCAGAGATAATTACCAATTTTATCTCCTGTGTTTTTCTAATGTTCATTAATAACAATAAAGGGTTGTAGGTTAAAAACTCATTTAATTGCCTTTATGTTAATGACATTATGAATAGCCTTAGCTACAAGATTCTAATTCTGTCCAGTATCCTGTTTCTCAGTAAAGCCCCAGGAGAGCTGCTCATTTTATCAGCATTACTGATTCAGAGTTTTTCCTTGCAGGTGGGTTTTTGTACATAATCAGAATTAATGCACAACACATTTTGCAAGGAACAGAGTAGAAGCTCTCTGAATAAGTAATTAACTAGAGTGCCCAAGGAAAAATGCCTGAGCAAGTTTTTTAGCATATTCATAAAACATTAAGAACAGTCACAAACACAGTGGAAACAATTTACTGATAATATGCTTTCATGTCATTTTCTAACTCTCTTCTTTTTTTCCCCTCCCTCTCTTTCCCTTGTAATGAATGGAGTAAAAAAAAGAAAAAAAGAGATTTTGGCGCTCTCATTAAGGAGCACCTGCCCTTGGAACAGATTATGTTCCGAGCCATGTTGGACAAGGGCTTATTGGAAGATAAATGGAAGTCAATACCGGGCTTTTTCAAAGTAAACAGAAAATAGACTTTTCTCCTCCATGTACAAATAGTCTCCTCTCTACACCACCTCCTTGGTCCTGAAAGACAAAAGGAAGGAAAGGTTATCTGAGTTACTTCTCTGTCAAACGATAATTAAAAATAATAGATCCCCCCAAAGATGCTGATGGAGTGCGGTGTGTTTGGAACATGCCGAAGTGGACCCAGATTTTTCCATTGTTTGGTTGAGTAAAGTGTGCGGGTCTGGTCCTTACCTGCAGGGTACACTAAATAGTGTCTTGCCTATAGCTCAGCCATAGGATCTGTCTGTTCCCGCTCCCCGTCCTCTAGCTTGGCACAGGTATCTCAGCAGTGGGTCTTCTCTGCTGGACCCTATGCTGCGGTGATTTCTGCAGCCAAATGGAAAATACTGGGCTGGGTGGCTGGAGCAGCTCCAGCAACCCGGCTGCAGGAGAGAGAACGCAACATCTGGGCAGCTGTGGGCTCCTATCTGTCCCCCTGCTCCAGCCACCCTCTGCAGCGCTAGGAAGAGCTCCCCGCCTTGGTGGTCCCTGCCTGGCTTCAAACCCACCTGCCGCAGCCCCTTGTGTGGGAGCAGGCAGTGGTCCTGCTGCCCCGGCTTCCAGCGCCTCCGGGCTGAGGGCTCTGCACCGTGCTGCGGAGGCACCCGAAACAGTGGGACCCACAGCACCACCCAGCTCAGCCTGAGTAGAAACGGGTGATACCGAAGCTGTAGGCAATGGGTAGTCAGCGTTGCAGTCCTTAATCACTGAAAGTCTGGAGCAGAGACCTGAGATGGTCTTAAAGACCTTAATGTTAAAGAAAATAAGTCTGAAATGTGTTTGTGTTCTTTTTCTAGTGCTGGCTCTTGAGTTTTTGCTCATGGCCACAAGGACAAGGAACACACTGGCTGTTCAGAGTGGGGCTGCCATTCTCGGGTGGTCAAGCAGATCTGGGGGTCAGGGCTGCTTCAGGAAAATGCCAAATCCTGCAACACGCACAGCACGATGCCAGAGCTGCGGCAGCGAACGCAGTCAGGCTGCTGGGGCTCCAGTCTGTACACGAAGAGGAAAGACCAAGGTGGTCACAGGGCTGTACCAAAACGCCACGGTAGGTGATGGCTTCACCCTCTCCTCCTGGGGCAGCAGGACTGACCTGGAGGGCTTTTCCCTTCAAAGGCGAAAGCTCTCAGACAGCTTCTCTGGGGACTGCTGGATCAGCCCGTGCCGGTCTGCTGGTTGGAGCTTCCTGACGAAGGGCCGGTGGCGCGACGGGCTATCGAGGGCCGTCGCTTTGGTTCAGTGCGAAAGCAGTGAGCTGGAGCAAAGGTCCTGCCCCGCCAAGCCTGGCCTGTTTGCCACCGAAATCCCCGCCAGCAACTGTTCCTTTAATGATCTTTATGACAGGCAGAGAAAGCACCATTGTTTGCTTAGTTTGCTTTAAAAATAGATTTCTAAATTTGCAAGCGACAGTTTGGTGCCTGTCTGAAACCCAGTGCCCCGGGGTGTGCGGGAGCACCAGTAACCGCAAACGTGGCACGAGCTCATGGGGACATGGAAAGTGGCAGCACTAGGGACGCTAATGTGATTAAATTGTGTACAACTCCATTAGCTTCCCTTTTCCTCCCATGCTAGGTGGCAGACCCGGCTGGTCGCAGGCTGGTGGACGCAGCCGTCGCATCCAAGGTCGCGCTGAACGCACGGTGGCAATGAGGCCACGCAGTTCCAGTTTGACCCCGGCCTCTTGCGGAGCTGGGAGCAGAGGACAAGCAGCCCCCCGGGCATCCATCCTGCATAGAAAGGTAAGTCTTGGCAGGTGGCACCCTCGTGCCAAGTGAGGGCAATGCTTAAAATGCTGGAATCTGCCTAGAAAGGGCTTTTCAAATCGGGGCTTAGCTAGCAAGGCAACGCTAAAGAGCTAAGTGGGGAAAATGCTTTGCCTGTGCTAGTGCATGGACGGAGAGCGCGAATACCCAGTGCAGCTAAAGCCTTCATACTCTCCCATGTAAGACAGCAAGAAAGATGAATCTGTTTTCTAGCATTAAAGACATCAGAACAAAATGTTACCCATTTAACTGAAATACCTGACTGGAGTGGCAGGACCAAGGATTGAGACATCCGTGATCTCTCTGTGCCCGTGATAGGCATCGTGTTTTCACGCAGAGGTTTGGGATGAGTGTCCCAAACGCAGAAGGCAATAAGCACGTCTGCAGGGGCAGGGCGAAAGACAAAACTCACCGTGGGGAAAGGAGATCCCAGAGAACAGGAGAAGCTGGGGCCAGTCCCCGTCCCAGCCATGCAGCTCAGTCCCACCAAGTGGCACTTCCCCGTGGCCAGGACAGGGTCGCAAGTCCCAGAGAACTGCAGGCTAAAATCAGTCTATTCCACAAAATTCTGGGGGGACCAAAAATTGGGGTGGGGGTGGAGATACTGCTGCGCGGTCACGTTGACAATCTGGAGACATCCTGCTTTGTTTTGACCCCTTTTCAATTTCTTTCTCACTCTCTACCTTACATTTCAAAATGAAGGGCCATTTTTACATCACCAAAATGGATTGCTTTCACCAGAAACGTTTGGAAAAAGGGCATCCTCTCCCCACAGTAAGGGGAAAACTAAACCTGACACCTCCTTTCTTAAGAGAGCTCCCACGAATAGATGTTTCATTCAAAAACTGCAGAGCGGTTCTCCGCTGAGCCTACCTCATCCTGTGCCTTGGGTGGCTGCGCTTTGTGGCTGGGTGGGACGGGACTCGTGGTTATTTGGGAAGAAACATATGTTCTGTTATATGGTAGGAGATCCAGCAGCCAAACGGCAACCTAATTTCTGTCTATGGGTGAAATAAAACTGGATTCTGGCAGTTGTTCCAACGTATGAAAGCATTTTAAGAAAGTAGGCATTTTGTACCTTATTTTTAAGTAGAATTCTTTTCTGACCTAATACCTGCAGCCTAAAATCATTTTGTCAGAGCCCCATCCTTCCCTGTTTTGATGGTAAAATGTGTAACTTGTCCTTCCACGCTTCATTAATCTGTGTTTTGTGCGCATCTAGCTAACTATGCAACCCCTAGGCTTTTGGTTATATGTTACACCATTTACTATTACAACAACTTAGCCATCAGCAAAAAAATCCTCAAAATGAGCCCAAGCTACTTCTGAATATCTGCATCAGATATGAGAGTCTTGGAGCCAGCTCTGTAAAAGGTAGGGATTTAAAAATAACAAACCAAAACCCGTGAAAATTATCCAATCCATGAAAAATATGCAGACTCAGCAACATGAAATCACAGCAGATACACTCTATCGGTGCAGAAGTGATTGCAAGCCCTGTCTTGGGGTGGGCTCTAACAAAAGGGTTAATGCCTGGGGGGCACCCGTGTGCGGTAGCCCCCCGCCGAGGTCGATGGGAGCCCTGCCTGCTGAGCATAAGCAGGATCAAGCTCTGATTTTCCATGATGTCTAACGCAATCGGGTAACGCAATGGGTTTTTTGCTTTAAAAACACTGCTTTTCTGCAAATGACCTAATCTATTTCATTATTAAATATAAAATCGTGGAGGAATTGCTTATGCAACTTCTTCTATCTTTTTTTTTTTTGGGGGGGGGGGAAGATAGGCATTTGCTTTTAAATAATGATTTGTACTTAAACACTAATCTGATGTTGTGAATTTACCGTTTTCCTAAAGCTAGGCATATTCCCTAACACTTTGCGGTGGTAAATATGTAGACCTACCGCTTCTCCAGTAACAAGCGAGCGTATTTGCTGTAGATTGGAAAGAATAAAAACAAACTAATGTATATTTTTCAACTTCCTGGTGCTTTAACCTTTCTTAAGAAAAGACTCGGGGGACATAATTGAAGGAAAGTGTTTTTCTTTAGCAGATGGATTGCTTTGCTCAGATAATATTTTAGTTATGCCAATAAAATGAAGGGTACCCAGAAACCCATGAAACTGCCAGCAGTTGTTAGTGTACGACTATTACCAAGGCAGAAATGAGGCCAGAGCAGTGATAAATGTGCGCGTCTCTCCCTCCATCAGCTGAGGAATGACCTGGATACACTTTACATCTGAGCACCAAGTGGGCCAACATTTTTCACAGCAGCACTTAATAGTGGACATTAACTTAGCCCTCTCCAAAAGGGCTGACCCGGAGGCTACCCTCTGCAGTTCTCCAAACTGTAATCACTTCTGCAGTCTGCAATTTTATCAAATCGCATGCACCTTTTCCAGCCACTTATTGGCCAATTAAGTCAAGTTCTCACTGAGGGGGTCCAGCTGGCTTCAAGTTATCTTGGATGAATTGATTGAAGACATTCTGCAATCTATGAACCCAGTTTAATGATCTAGGTGATAATACTTGTAATTCTTCTCAGTCAAGGGAATTTGCTGCAGCTGTTGTCTGCAAATCCGTGTTCTGATACAGTGAAGTACCAGAAGAGCGTTAATCCGCCCTCAGAGTTTTATAGCGACGGCTGCATTGTGAAACGGGAAATTTAACATTCACACAGCATTGCCAAGCGGAGACGGTTTTTTTGTTGATGTGTTTTTTATTTTATTCTATTGTGAGTGTTAAAGAGGTTACATGGAAGAATACATTATTGATAATACTTAAAATTGAGACTGTACAACAGGATAAACCAGCCTACTAAAATATTGCCTAAAATGTTTGAGCTGGAAAATGAGGTTTATCTCAGAGCATGAACATACCATTTTTAAAATTCGGAGGTGGAGCGGAGCTCCAGAAATAAAGCCGCTGGGCCAGATCAGCTCCCCAAGACATTCTGACTATCTGGAGTCAGTTTTGCCACTCCAGAATTACGCTGGTGTAAATAAGACAATAATCTGTCTGTCTTTTTTTAGAATTTTAAACCTTTTATAGAAAACATAAATAAATACAAGGGAACAGGTGTTACTTCCAGCCATGCTGGCATAAATCAGGAGTAACCCCACGCTTACGTGGTGTAAACTGGCGAAGAATCTGCCTCTGAGACTGGAGTCCTTCCCCTCCCCAGTTTCAGAGCCCTTGAAGTGCTAATGAAGGAGTGCCGTACTTTGACATGGGCCTGAAGTGTATCTCCGAGACCTGCACGAGGACCTGTGAAAACAAAGAAATAATCATATTTGCTTGCTTCAGTGGCATGTGCCTCTTTTCTGAGCCCCAGGAATGTTAATCCCCTCCCTATGAAACAAATAATGTAACTAATGCTAGGGAATATTTTTCATGTTGAAAATTCAAAATACTTAGTAATGAAATATCCTATCGTGCATCTCTGAAGTTTCTGTTTGTGAAAGGGAATGGCTGGGGTTTGATTTCCCTGCAAAAGCAGCAGCCGCCGTATTAATTTATGCTGTGCTGCAGACACCCATTCGCTTTTCAGTCGCAGGGACTTCCCCTCCTGCGCGGTGTGATTGAGCCCATCTCTGCCGATGCCTGCCTTGCTGAAAGACTCTGCTGCTTTTGATGAGATTTAATTTTTTTTTTTCAACTGTAGGAGGCTGGGAAAAGTAACTTTTTTTATGGGATACATTTTCAAAGAGTTACGTGGGGTTTCCAGCCCCATCCAGCTCTCCCCATGCCCGCGCCTGCTGAGCCTGGCGTCAGAGACCTCCCGGCTGCCGTGGCCGGAGCGCTGTGCTGGGCGAGGAAAGCCCTTCTCCCCAGCACAGCCTTGACCCGTCCTCGCGTGAAGCCAAAGCCTGAGTTCAGTGGGGCTTCTCATTTTCGGTGGACTCAGTTCAAGCCGTGTTGGCAAACCCAGGTCTGTCAACTAACTATATGTATTTCAGGCATTAGTCTTTAGGGATTTACCCGATATTTGAAAAGTGCTGTAAAGATGATATAAAATGAGCATCTTCTCTCTTGAGAAGTTTGACTGGCTGAGGGAGGTGGTGGGGTCCCACAGATTGAAGAAATTGAGTTGCCTTGACCAGGTGTGCTGCTGCTGCGCCCGGGGAAAGCCGTGCTGCCTCTTGGCAGGTCCTTTTTCCATCTGCAAAGCGGGGATCATGCGGCCAAGCTCTTCTGCAGAGCTGCGGGGGGCTGCGAGCTCAGGGCATTTGGGTGCCAACGTCGGTGCAGGTAGGTTGGACTGAATCCCTGTGGATTCACATGCCACAGCTGGGTGCCTGGGACCCCCGTCCCTCGGGGAGACGGACCCTCGGCGAGGGTCCTCGAGCAGCCCCTTGCCTGTGGCCCTCTCGAGACTCCCTAAGGTGGCTGTGGCCGGGGTAGGGGTGGCTCCTCGCCGCGGGCTGTGCTAGCTGGGTACAATGCAGAGCTTTCCAGGGGATTTAGGGGATGAGGGAGGAAGAGGGTCAGACACGCGCTGTTATTTATGAAATTAGTGAGACGTAAACAGCGTGCAGGAGTAGGAAACGTCTTTGATGCTAACCATGAAAAATAACTCTGAAATTAACTGCACCGAGGGCATGCTCCTGCCTGACTGGGTTGATCTGCGCAGAGCCAAACCTTGGTGTCGCGTTGGCCATGCTTCAGCGGACGCACATTTTACTCGCCCTGCTGTTGCTGCTCAGAAGGGAGAATGGGGCTGGGGATCTCTCCCTGTAGCGGGGCTTAGATTAAAGCATATATGACTAAGGAAGCCTGGTATGGCCACAAAGAACATCTTGTTCCCCATATTTAGCCATGGGCAATGTCAAGTACTATCTGTTACATGAGTGCTTTTCTCCAGTCCTGTAGGCTTTGTTTTAGAGGTTGACTGCGTGAGTCGAAGGGCTTAGTTTTAAAATAACAGTCCTACAAAAAAAAAAATTGATTTTTCATCTTCACCACCCGGAACAGCAACTCCCAAATTAGGGGGCTGCCTTGCCTGAGACAGAAAGCAAAGAGACCTGCTATCGCAGCCCTGCGGCATCTCCTGCCGGGGCTTTGCCGGGGCCGGGCACTGCCGTGGTAGCAGCCCTGGTGCAGCATTACATTTTCACCGCAGATGCACTAAAAAGCGGGGTTAATTAACACGGCTGCCTTTGGTCCTCTGCTTGCGAAGGAAGAGCGAGTTTAGTTGGTAACACCAGCCAGCTTCCAAACACTTTATGGATTTTGGCAAGAGGCAACACAGTCATAACATTTGAATATTAGCACTTTATAGCTCCGCCACACTAACAACTGCTAATTAGGCAGCTTGGGCATGGCTGAGCGCTGCCTTGAACCTTGTGTAGTAATTTACACCTATGCACAGCTACAGCTCTGATGTGGGAATGCTTTATACCCAGTTCACATGTACGGAGACGATTAGCGGCGGCGAAGCCTGCTGAAAGCCTGATATTGGATTCCTCTTGCGTTCCCCCTTCTCTTTCTCAGCACTTAATTTTGCTTTCCTGGAACACCCACAGGTAGAGTGTGGGAAAACCCTGGGCTGGCAGCTCATCCGCCATGACATCTTTGGAGAACTCGCTGTGCTAACTCCCAGGATGGAATACATTTCAGCAGAACACAACCACTTTTAACTGCCCCAGGGAATTCATCCGAATAACCTCCCATAGCTTTATCAAGATCTGGAGATGTGTTTTCTTCCTGTGCTGATAGATTCCCCCCCCTTGGCCAACAGCAGTACTAAAGTTGAAATGTTTGATGCTGTATCCTTGAGTGTTGCTTTCTCCAATTCTCGTTGCGCTCTGCCTTTTGCGCATGTGGACTTATAAAACTGCCAGCTGTGATTTGCAGTGTTAAATTTCCCTCCCCATGCACCTATTATTAATACTAAGGCAATGAGGTTCTCTGCTCCTCATTCAGCCATTTGCAATTAAAACACCAGCACTCCGGTAATCTTCTGCAGCGGGGTTTTCTGAGGTGTGATAAGTAAGTGGTGAATGTGGGTCTCTTATCCCAGTGGTGACTTGGGTCCCTATTGCTCTCTGAAGCTGCTGTCACCGGTGGAGTTAGCCATCAGCTGAGCCACGCATCTAGAAATCACTTACTATTGTAAGTACTCTTGGCATCTCATTTCTAACGAGCACCGTGTTTGTGGTGTCCCTAGCTATAGACCTTCCCCTGCTGAAGGCAACCTGACGTCTCATGGAAGAAGTCCTCCTCATCTGCTCCTCTCCCCTGGCTTGCAGGTAAATGCCGGATTTTCGGAGCCTCCTTCCTCAGCCCTGCACCAGGCTTGTTCTGAGACAGTGGGAGCCGTTTCCTGGGCCGGGTTTCCTCCCTGGGAGTGGAGGTCATTTCTCATGGTCCCTGGGGAACGGGAGTACCCTGGGGATCTGGACAGTGGCTGCTCCCTGGTTAGCAGCGCAATGGAAGTGGATTCACCCGAGATAAACATGTACTCATTCTTTTTAAATGATACTATTTTTTCTTTCTTTTAAAAGAAAGCAGCTAGGGCGTTATGTAAACAGATAGAAAATAAGGGTGAGTCTGATGGGTATTTCTCTGGGAAAAGCCCAAGATGCTTATCTCATTATTTCTTGGACTACTTTAAAATCAAATACGTCTTTCCCTTATGATATACTGTCCTCACTGCTGGTGAGGGAATAGACCTGGATTACATTTGCAATGATATCTAGGAGACAGTGGGGTTTTTTTGCAATTTCCTAATTGTTTTTGTATGTAATTACTAAGATCCTGAGCCCTGGGTACTTAATTCAAGGTGTCCTCAAACAGCCACAGAACAAAACAGGACTCTGAATTTCTGCAGGGTTTAGACTTTAGGCGCGTATCGTGGCCTGGCGATTTGGGCTTTTTCTGACGGTCTGTGTTGCAGCTTTTTAATGAAAAGGAAAGTTAGCAATGAAAGCTCACAATCAAATAAACAATAAAAAGGCAAAACTGTATTTCACCCTCTGTAATTTGATCTGTAAGAAATGTAAATCACTCATCCAGAAGAGAGGGGTTTTCAATTAGTCCTGTTTTCTTAAACATGCAAATCCCTCAGCCATGTTTAGCAGCACAGTTTTGCCCTAACTCTGCAGAGAATTCCCAAGCAACCTTTAATAGACGGCCATGCCTTCAGGCTTGTCCACTTAGGTTTTCTCTCCTGCCTGGGCACAAGATAGATTATGCATATTATTATTCGTAAGTGCCACCTATTGAAGGCATGACCACAGGCACGTTTGCAAATGGTGGGCTTGCCCCAGCTGTCCCTGCTCATGCGAAACATTCCTGCTCTCCGACGGAACCCTCCAAACCATCCCCTCAAAATCCCCGCTATATTCTTGCCAGACATCCTGGCATGGAGAAGGACTTGCAAAATAACCCGTGGACTTTAAAGGCAGCTAAAATTAAGGGGACTTTTCCCCGTTTTCTTCCTGCAGAGGTACTTCCAGCTGATGCTTTCGTTGCCTCTCCCTAACCCCTGAGGCTGGCGCTGCCTTGCAGGGCGCTGGGGAGAAGGCTCCAGCCCAGGGTGCCAGGAATCATGGAAGGCAGCGATGCCACATTCCTTTAAATATGTGTTCTTCATTAAAGAAAGGGATTTCTCTGACTGGCACAAGAAATAATAAATAGTACAGAAGAACAGAGAAGTAAATAGGTGGGAGTCTCACATGACTGGATGTTATTTGATCATTGTTAGATAAAGGGTAAATATAACTGGTGGCAATTCATGTAGTTTTAAAATAAATATATATTTTTTTACTCTGTTTTTGCATATTAGACCATTTTCCCGTGCATTTGAGTGTGTTGGTATAAAGAACAGAGCTTTCTCTTCCTCGACCGCACAGGATACAAGTCATTTTCAGTTTGCCGTAAAATGATTTTCAAAAAATATATAATTATGAGTTAGGAAGTAGGAACACTATTTAAATAAATGTTTTGAATGCTGGTGGCTAGAATTAAGCATAGCCCTCCGTTTCCATGAAAGGTCAGTTGTGATTCTAATTACTCTTATGTAAACTAGCTCATGTTTGAACTGCACAGTTATAATTAATATATATGCCTTATTGCCAACTATGTGCATTTTTGATCATTAGAATCTGGACAGCCTTATTATGTCTGGACGGTCTGAATGAACATGTGAATGGATGTGAACCTCTTCGGGCTGATTTTCTGTTACACCAGTTTTATGATGATGTAACCGCATTAGCTCTAATTGCACGGCACTGAGATAAATCTGGGGCGTCGGAGTGGGGCAGGAGATGTGTGGCGTTCAGCGATGGGAAGCACTGCTCCGGTACCGCAAGGAGATGTGAGCAAGGCCTAGAAATACAGTTGCAATGTCTCCCTTAGAAAAATCTTACTGATCTCCAGAGGGAACACGGTGGCCAATAAATGCACAAGAGTCTTCTAGAGGGTTTTTTTTCTCTCTCCACGGAAAGGCATGGTGGGAAGTGTTTTCCCTGGTGGTGGATGGGGTTGAGCCATGTGGTAAGAGGTGCAGTTGCTTCCTCACGCTGCAAAGGGCTCACGTTTTTGGCTTCCAGACAGCAGTGAAGCTTGAGAAACCGTTACCCAGCCGCACGCCCATGCACAGCCCCGGCGGGCAGCAACAGCCGCAGGAGCCCCACAGCCCGGTTGCCCCTGGCCTCCTGCCCTGCCCTGGAGCCCACGGGCGCAGCTTTGGCTGCAGCCCAATCCGAGTCTGCCCAGTGCATTGCTGTTCTCAGGTACCAACCAAAGAGCAGAGGCAGAATAAAAACTTTGCGCCCCGACGCACTTTTTCAACGTCCTTTCCCTTTCTTTTCCCTGCGGAGGATGCAGGATGCTGAGCTCCGTCTCTGAGCAGGTCCCGAGCTGGGCTCTGCGTTGGCCCAGCCACCACCCTGCCCCACCACCAGCACCGATCGGGATCCAGCCCGCAACTCCCGGACACTGGCCGTGATGGACATGGGCTTGGACAAGGGCTCCTCACACCACACCGGAGATCAGACAGGTACCTGCTGGAAAACCCACTGAAGGGTGTTAAAGCCTGACAGAGGTCTGTTTTCGCCCTGCGCTGGGGGTGGCACCGGGTGGGAAGGTTAGCCTAGGAGGAGCAAACCCTGGGCGGTGGAAGCAATGATAACTGAAGCACCCCTAAACTAGGGAAAGCCAGGGCCGTGGTGGTGGGCTGGGCTCAGGCTGAAGGTTGGATATTGCAGTGCTGGGGAATCGCAGGTTTTTGGCACGCCCTATGGGGAATTTTTAAAATAGATGCAATTAAAGGTAAAGTGTAAGAAGACGGATGCCAAAGATGCACCATGTGGCCTTTAACTCCCAGCTAGCTGGGCTCACCTCTGGAGAGGGCTTTGCCCATATCCCTGGCTGCCAGAAAAGCCTGTGGAAAACATGAGCACACCCGTTCCTGCACGGACGTGGGGCACCCCAGAACCTGCCCAGGGTGTCTGTGCTGCTGCCTTTGGCAGAGGAGAGAAAGCTGGGGTGGAAAGCTTGATACCTCTGCTTGCTGCTGTGTGCTTGCACGGTAGAGATGAGCACAGGAAAAGCAAATATCCCCATTTCAAATACGCTTGACTTGCCCCTCTCTCACCCTTGGAACCGGGGCTGCTCTGCCCTCCCCGTGCTCAGCTGAGAGTGGTGAAGGGCGAGCGGTGCTGCTCTGCGCTGGGGGGCTCCCGGGGCCCTAAGGGGGCCCTTCCTCGTGGGAGAAAATAGGTGTTGCTGCTCCTTTTCCTCTGTCACACTTTCCACCAGGGACAGGTTAAAAACTATGGTCAGATGTCCAGAGTGGCCTGGGGAAATCACGCTGGGCCTGTGCCTCTGCTGTCTCCCTGACCAGCGGCAGGGGAGGCACGTTCAGAGGTTGATGCAAACCTGGGGAGAAACCCAATTCTTTGTTTTCAAAACCCTCTCAGGTCCCTCTCCAGCCCATGAGACCAGTCCTCACTCTCACCAGCCATTGGGCACAAGTGCCTTGGGTGCCTGGGTCTGCCTTGCAACATTCTCTGGGCACTTTCAGCACGAAAACGTCCTCTTCCCTGGCCCTGACCCTCCCAACAGCCTTGCCATCTCCCTCCACAGTGGTGATACCTCGTTTCCTCTCAAATGTCTCTGGAAAACATCGCTTATCCTCTGTGCATCTCCCTCCCTCCCTTCACTGTTATTACCCTGTGCCGTAACTGCGTTAGTGGCTGTGGGAAGCGCTGGAGCACGGCTTTCCTGGGAGGCAGGGTGCGGGCTGCCGCTGCCGCACGGGATAATGGGCTCCAGCCCTGACCCGGGAAGCTGGCGCTCGGCTGAGAAGAGTGCGTGCATCTCTGCGCCCGCTCGGTCCTCGGCCTCTCCGCCGAGCCTGCTGACAAGGGTGCCAATTAGTGTCAGTCGCACGGGTAGCCGGTGACGGGGACACCTGTGCGCCCGGGCCACACAGGCCACCGCCTCGCTGCCACCACCCCGGCACAGCTGTCAGATAGGGACGGCTCTGCCACTGCTGACCTGCGCCCCTTCGGAGCCGGTGATTTAAGAGGTGAAAGACATAATGTGCCATTACCCATCCCCGGCACGGCACAGCCGCTGAATGGCTCCAGAGCCCTCAGCTGCAGTGTGGGGACCTGGGTCCTGGGTTTGTCCCGCTGCTAGGAAATGCTTGGTAAAGATGCAGTGCTTCATCACCCTCCGTGATGCTACGTTACTTTACGGTGCTGTAGCTTACAACATATTTAGCAGGCTAGATCAGTCTCCATCCATCTCCTACCCTCTAATGTGCGATGGCTGCTCATTGCTACAACATTTGTCTTTGTGAACAAGAAGAGGGATAACTCTTCGCTTGAGTAAAGATAAATATTGCAGAGGATCACCTGCCATTTGAGGGTGCGCATCATACAGTGTGTAGTGTGCACAGATGAACTCTTCCATAAGCTTGCGATGCACAAATGTTTTATATACATGTGTGCATGCGTGTGTCTAATATTAATGCACCCAGACATACACACAGTTGCATGTATTTAGGCAGGCACATGCTTGCTGTGTCTGCACTTCCCTGTAGAAAAGCTGCGTTCATATGTGTACACTTGCGTGCATAAATATTGTCAGGAAAAAAAAAATCAAGTCACTATAGATAGCATCATGGAAAATTAAAGATGAAGCTGAGAATAGACAGCGTTAATAACCCAGGCTGTTATGTCACCAGTCGAGTAAGATGCCTTATGAAGAGGAAAAAGGGCACGTGGAAATCTGTAAGTAACGTACACAAGCGTCATAGGCTCTTGCACCCAGGAGCACATGCTTTTAAAAGGGTACGTGTGTGTGTTTGTGTGGATGTGTTTTATATATCTGAAAAGGCTCCCTGAGACAACCGAACACAAAGCCAGTGCGTATTTGTGTTAGGTTGAGACGCTGGCTTTAAGATGATTATATGACTCTATTAGCAGGGCGTTATGGCTCCAATTTCACTTAACATCTGAGTTGTTCACATTAAAACATGCCCTTGGCCTGACAAGGCATTATTAACTTGCGTTTAATAAAAATAAAATATTACATTTAAAAAAATTGAAAGCTGACAAATTTGATTTAAATGAATGCTGAACTCCAGGCAAATGTGTTGCTTGAACTCTGCCTGCTGTACTGGAGCTGACAGGAAGGATTAAAGTAATACCGAGTGGTCAATATGTGATTAAATATCACATGTCAAGCTTAGCAAGAATGTTCCTTCCAAAGAAAATTATATTGTTAAAAATAAGTGACAAATTCTAAGCAGCTCCGTCAAATTCATAAAGACATGTGAAAGAATGGAAGTGTGCTTGTAATAAACTGGGATCTCTGCAGGAGACAGAGAATATACTGTCTCTTGCACAGAGCCATATAGAGCATCTACAGGCAATCAGATAAAAATGATTGCACATATTTGAAGCAATAAATTTCCTTTGCATTTGCCATAGAACATAAAGAGAAGAGACATGCTACATTTTCACACCATGTTTTCATCTGAAAGCTTTTGCTGTCATGCTGTTCTGTCTAAAGGGATTATTTATTTATATAGAGACTCGAGCATCTGTATGTGTACATACATGTATAGATATATATATACAGACATGCTAGAGCAATCATAAGCAGTATTTAGAGTGAGAAAATTAAAGCTAAGTCAGGTTTTAAAAGAAATAATTGTAATAGTAATAACAAATGCACCCCCGCCATTAGATGTTTGGGAACACTAATGCTTCATGGCTATCATCTGTTATGGATTCCAGCTGGGAGAACATGCTTAAACACGATCAACTTTCATTGTGTGTTTGCTGAAAGAAAGGCGTAGATGTCATTGCTCCCCTCTTGCTTCAGCAGGATCAATCCAGGATTACCAGGGTGCAGTAAGGGCAGTGTCCAGCAGTCTATTTAGATTAGACGTAGCAGTAAAATATCGGGATCTACAGCCTCAGACAAATGACTTGATATGCCTAGGTCAAGAGGTTACCAAAGCCAGGTGAGATCTGAAACCTATTTATCACTGCCTGAGCTCAAATTAAGTTTTAAATATTGTCAGAAATGAAAAACTGCTACCAGATGGTGTCAAGTTAATTCATCTCACTGTACTCAGAAACTGTCTTCTAGCTCCACCACGGTGCCTGCTATCCTGCGTTAGGGGGTGCCTGTCAGAGAACCTCCTTCGGCGGAGAGGTAGGGGCTCTGCTCGGCCTTTGCTTCCTGCTTACAGGGTGGACGTGTTGCCTTTCTGCGGTGCGTGGCTACAGGAGATCTTTGCCACAAATACGGGTCTGAGACACAGCCCTTCTTACAAAGCAGCGTCCTGCAGAACAGAGGTTGGGCGGTGAGATCTGAGGCCTCGTTAGCTCTTGCTTGATTGAGAAACCTGCTGTTCTACCCGCCTGGTCCAGGGAATGGGATTTGCTGGTCTGGAGAAAGAGGCATTCGGGGATGAAGACTCTGACCCTGGCATGTTGGTGCAAAGGGCCGTGAAGCTCTCCCACGCACTGCACAGAGCTGGCATAACCAGCCTGCTCTTTCCCTCTGCTCCCATTTCCATTTCAGGGCTGTAAGGAGCGTGCCACCCTGCCCATCCACGTCGTCCCCTGGGCAAAGTTTGGGGATATGTTTTAGTTGACAGTGTTCAAGGGAACACAAAATGACATCTGTCAATTTTATACTTCTCCTCTCTCCCTCGCCCATCTGCTCTTCTTCCCGAGCCCTGCCTTCAGCTCTGGCTTCAAGCACAGCGTTTGAGCCCTCCAGCAGCGGGGAGTCTCCCGAGGCAGCACCCTCACCCGAGGCAGCAGGGTGAGGGTGTCCCCGGATCAGGGTTTTCTCCACTCTGATGTGCGTTTATGCTGGCTGCCTCGGCGCTCCCTGCGAGTTGGGTTACAGCCCCCAGCTGTAACCCTGGCGTGGAAAGGGGAGGTGAGGCCCCTGCAAACAAAGGTCCTGCTGGTGGGCAGAAGAGAAGCAGCAACCAGCAGCACTTGAGGCTTTTATGCCAAGCCCCTCCACAGCAAACCTGGCCTCCTGGTGCCAGGGTGTCTGAAAACTCTGCTTTCTATGGCTAGCGCATACTGCTCTGTGGGTTTTGGCGTGACAGAGAGCTGTGCCTGAGTATAAAGGCATCGCATGTTTGGAGTCATCACTCACCACCAAGCCACAGAACCTCAGGTTCTCTCATCCTCAAAAGCCCTGTCTCCAATGCTGTCTTTTTTCTGGTTGTATGAGTAGAGAAAAATGCAGGACTTCTCTAAAGTCCACCATAGCTAGAAGGGTACTTTCTAAGTGGGAAGACAGCATTGTACCTTGTCCTAGTGGTAAAAACCAGAAGAGTGGAGCGAGAGATGCTCAGAGCTCTGTTGCGCCCTTTGCAAGGGGTGGTTTGAGCTGGAAACAACTGGTTGTGTGCTGTCGCAGTAGCAAGGGCATTGCTGTTTGAACACGGGAAGAAATCGAAGCCCGAGGATGGTTAATTTTCTCATGGGAAGACGATACGCTGCCTTTTGGACTGGCTTGTTTCTGTGCTAGCACTGGGAACGATATTTCACTCAAGTAGGAGAACGCAGTGTGGTTTTTCTACCTTGGACTACTGAAATAGGGTCAGAGCTTGCCAGGTATACACCACGGGTTTATTACCTCCATACCTCCTCCGCGTGTGGAAGATATACCGTTCTCACTTCCAGCATCTGATTTCCTGTGGGGCTCAGGAGCTGAAGCTGCGGAGAGGTCTCCGGGCAGCCTCGGCTGTGGGGAGCGGGCTGGGGCCACGGCGAGGGCCGCAGCGCTGCCTGGCCGGCCGGGCTGAGATGTTTGGCTGCGTGCCCTCCTGCCTTCCCGCCTCTGCTGAAGAGGAGAAAGATTTTTGTCATCAGGACGAGTGCTGCAGCCAGGGAGTGAGAGCGTGTCCGTTTGGGATGCAGATGAGACAATTCCCAACAATAAGAAGGACAGGGTAAAGTGGGACACACTAGCAACAAGCAAATTAACAAGCCTGTAAGCATAAAGATTGCAAATGTCTCCTGGTTTCTTAACTTATTATTTTTGGCAGGGTTGCATATGTTCTCTGTGCTCATTCCGTGAATCCAGCTGATTATTATTCCAATCACCAGAGGAAGAGAGAGTCACATTAAT
>NC_134953.1:75338995-75376495 GCF_965638725.1 Aptenodytes patagonicus | reverse complement strand
CTCCGCGCTGCTCCGCGCCGTTTTGTTCCCGCTGGGAAACGTTCTGTAGCGTCTCTTGCAACGGCCCCAATTACTCCGAGGTACAATATACTTTCGCCTGGATTAGACGGCGAGTCTGTTGGCACAGTGTAAATGTCAAGCAGCAGCTTTTAATAAAGGGATGTTCAGACTGTTAAATTTCACAGTACAACGGGCTCGGCCCCTCCCGGCCCCCTCTGCCCCCCCCTCCCTCCGAGCTGCGAGGCTGCCACTGAGCCAACACGACCGCGCACCAAAACCCGGGTGGGGAGAAATCCGGCCCGGGGCCGGGATGCTGCGCCCTGCCAGCCCCGAGCTGCTTTGCGGAGGGATCCCCGGAGCCCCGTACCCCGCTCCTCGCCGCCCCCCCCCCCGCCCCCGGAGGGGCAGGAGCTGCCCGTCGGGGGGGCCGAGGCAGCAGTTACAGCACCTCACCAGCCCCTTCCCCGGCTCCCCGGGCGCGGACCCCGCCGGCCGGAGCTCGGGGCCTATCCGTGGTGCCTCGGCCGGGGCCGCCCCCGGGCAGGGACCGGCTGGCGAGCCCGCACCTCCCGGCCCGGCACATGATACCCCGTCCCTGCCGCTCGCTGCCCCCAGCCTCCATCGGGCCATTGATTAGCGCTCAAAGTGCCGCTCTAATTAGCTGCCTGCTAATTAACGAGCGGGGCCCCGTCCGACTCCTCTGAGTGGCACCTTCGCTCATCGCTTTGATTCGGCTATTGCTGATTTATTGCGGGGGGGGACGGGGACGGGACACGACAGCTCCGTGGCTTTGTCCGCAGCCAGACGGGTGGGATGAGATGGGAAGGGGGGGGCTCACCCAGCCGGGGGCTGGGGGGAGACGGAGCTGCAGCTGTCCCGCGTCCACCCCCGGCCTCAACAAGTGCAAGGGGAGTCCCGCTGCCCTCCGCGCCCGCGTAAGGTGCCAGCAGGAGGTGGAAGGGCTTTTACGTGCCATGCCCCCGCCCGCCCTGCCCCAGAGGCCGATCTGGCCTCTGGGAATCCGAACCCGCCCGCGGTGCCCGCCGGAGGAGCGGGAGAGGCCGAGGCCGCCGGCGTTCCGGGCTGCTGCCGGGCCCGGCCGGGAGCGGAGCGGCTGCCCCGGGCGGGCCTCGCCGCCGCTTCCCCCGGAATATTTCTGCACAATGGAGTTGGAGGATTAAAAAATAGGAGGAGGGAAATGAAAGGTGTTCACTCTTCAGGAACATGACTTTAAGCCCTAAATCCCGATTCCGGGACGGGGAAGTGTATTGTGAGTTAAAGGATTATGCTAGTGTAACATATTACCCCGGATCCCGCATTCCCCTAGGGATAATTAGGACATACTTTTGGCAAATTGCAAACCAAGACAGCAGGATAAATACGGCCGCCGCGGGCTGCTTCCCTGCTGCAGGAAACCTCCTGTGCGTTCGCAGGTTTCTTTAAAAAAAAAATCCCTTTCTCCTGATCTTTCATTTTGCTCCTCAGCTTCCCCCCATTTTTCTCCTGTTCCCTTTTCCTCTCCTTTCTCCTTCAAGAGCCCCGATCTGTAGGGACGCGCTGGCAGGAGGTCACCCCGCCGTGCCGCGAACCCCTCTCCCACCGGGGCGGCGGCTCCCGCGCTGCCTCCGGCCCCGTCCGCGCCGGGCGCCCGTCGGGGACAACGGGGGCGGCCGCCACCGCCGCCCAGCGGACACGGGCGGCCCTGCATCTCCGCCGGGCTCGCCGCCTCCGCTCCCTCACCGGCCTCCGGGCGCAGCACCGGCGCCTAAAGCCCCGGGGCAAACGGTACGCCTGGCTGCCCCCGGCCCCCCGCGGCTGCCTGCCCGCGGGGCGGCGGGCGGCGATGGGGGGCCGTCGGGGCGGAGAGGGGGATGCTCGGTAGCAGCGGGCTGCCCGCGGGCAGGGTGTCCTGCCGTCGAAAAACTTCTTACGAAGCGCGGGAGCGGGGCCGGGACCCCCCCCGCGCCGCGGCGCCCAGCGAAGGCCGGTGGGCTTCGGGTGTGACACCGGTGACGGGTGAATCCCAGGGAAGGCCCGGCGATTTTTAGCAGCAGGGACCCCAGAAGCTCCTCGGCTCCCCCCACGAGGCAAGGCCGGCCCCAAGCCGTCAGAAGCGGAGCCGAAGGCCGCGGCACCCTCCGCATCGGCACCTCTCCTCTCGGGGGCGCGGCTCCTCATCCCGCACCGTTGCCGCGGGGCTGCGGTGTCTCACGTCGGACCCAACCGCCCGCAACGAGTTACCGGCTCGCCGCGGCCCCCCGCGCCCCCCGTGCTCCCCATGCCCTCCCCGCGCCCCTCCGTAGCTCTGAGCGGGACGGCTTCCCCAGGAAACGCACCGCGGTGGGGAACGGGGTGGGGGCGCACCCGCGCGGCCACCGCACCCGCGCATCGTCTGCGCACGGACGCGCGGGGGACTCCCGGTACGGGGCGGGCAGGACGGGGCAAGAAGGGACCCGCGTGTCCTCGCTCTCCTGCTCCTCGCCCCGGGCCAGCCGCGGGCTCCCATCACCGGGGGAGCCGTTGGCATCACACACCTAAGGCATCACCCGGTGCCGTCGCTGGACGTCACCACCCGAAAAATCTCCCTTGAGCTCACCCCGCCCTAATCCTGCCCTGCGCCCCCATTGCTCTGCCCCGTCCCTCTGCCCCCCCCCCCTCCGAGGTCTGGGGCCGCGGCTGCCGGTTTCGGGGCTGGTCGGGTCCCGGGGCTGCTGGAGGCCGGGAGGGGGTGGGCTTCACAGGGGCCTGGAAATGGTAATTCGTACTAAAATATAACGGGGAGAACTCTAAATCATCCATTACCACCTTCGTAATTACTCAGCTAATTAGGTTGACACGCCACTTCATCAGGATTAATACGACGTCTTGTCACCGGCACTTCCCGTCACTCTGACGTTCGGCCGTCCCGGGAACGCCGGATGATGCTCTCCGGGGGACGCGATCCATCGGCCGGGGAACCGGGGCCCGACGGGGCGGCGGCGGCGGCGGGGACGGGCGCGGGAGGGAGGGGGGGGGGGGGCGCGCCTCCGGCGCGCCCCCCCCCCCCCCTCCCTCCCGCGCCCGTCCCCGCCGCCGCCGATTGGCTGCCGCCCGCGCTGCGTCAGCCCCCGCTTGGCCTTCCGCCAATGGGGGCGGGCGGCGGCGGCGGCAAAAGCCCGGGTTTATAATAAACGGCGGGGGGGGGGGGGGACGGGACGGGGACGGGGACGGACGGGGACGGGGACGCGGCGGCCGTGACGTCACGGGGGGAGTCGCCGCCGCCGAGAGGAGCTCGGTGGGCACGGGCGGGCGCGCCGCAGTGGCCGGTGTCCGCCCCGCTCCGCGCCCGCAACTTCCCGCAACAAAGTTGGGTAGCGGCGTAACCGGCCCGGCGGCGATGCGGTGCTCGGCGGGGGCTCCGCGTTAGCGCCGCCCGCGCCGCCGGTGCGCGGGTTGGGGTAGCCCGCTTTCCCCTCCTCCCCCCCTCCCTTTCCCTTCCCCCGGTGCTACCCCCGCGGCCGCCCCAGGGGATGCGGGCGCGGCGCTAGCGGTCCGCCATGGAGGGGCCGAGCGGGTCCAGCTTCGGGATAGACACGATCCTGTCGGGCGGCAGCACCGGCAGCCCCGGAGTCATGAACGGAGACTTTCGCCCCCACGGTGACGGCCGGCCGGCGGATTTTAGGAGCCAGGCCACGCCGTCCCCCTGCTCGGAGATCGACACGGTGGGGACGGCGCCCTCGTCGCCCATCTCGGTGAGCATGGAGCACCCCGAGCCGCACCTGGGGGTGGCGGAGAGCCTCCCGCCGCCGCCGCACCACCTCCACCTCGGCCCGCACCCGCCGCCGCCGCCGCCGAGTTTGCAGCCGTCGCCCCCGCAGCCGCCGCCGCCCCAGCTGGGCTCGGCCAGCTCCGGCCCCAGGACTTCCACCTCTTCTTTTTTAATTAAGGACATTTTGGGCGACAGCAAACCTCTGGCGGCGTGTGCACCTTACAGTACCAGCGTCCCCTCTCCCCATCACACCCCCAAGCAGGAGGGCAGCGCGGCCCCGGAGAGCTTCAGGCCCAAACTCGAGCAGGAGGACGGCAAAGCCAAGCTCGACAAGCGCGACGACACGCAGGGCGACATCAAATGCCACGGTGAGTACGGCCCGGCCCGGCCCCGCACCGCACCGCCTCGGCCGCCGTTAAAACCGGGGCCGCGGCGCTCGGCCGCATCGGTGAAAGGAAAAAACCGGGGGGAAATCTGCGGTAGGAGCGCTCCGCTCTGCCGGGGCTTGCCGGTGATCCTCGCTACCGCGGGTTTGAGGCCGGTAGGAAATGAAATCGCTTTTTTTTCTCGCTGTCGGCCTTCCCTCCTCTTTTTTTATTTAACTTCCCCGTTTTCAAAGAAATAGCCGGAGCGGTGGGATCGCGTTGGAAACCAGAATGTATTTATTTTTAATGCAAATGCGCATAAATGATACTCCGGCTTTCTAAGAACCGGCGGCTCAGCTGCACTTACTGCCTTCAGCCTTTTCATTTTTGCTCGTTCGATCTAAAATAAAAATAAGGGAAAAAAAAAAATCCCACTTCCCCAACAGCCAATACCAAATAAACGAAAAAACCTTTTAATTAAAAATAAAATCATTAAAAAAAAAAAAATCGGGCCGCGGTAGGCAGCGGAAGGTTGGGGGGCTTTGTGCGTTTTGCAAAACACCCGGGTTTTCCCCGCGCCGGGATAGGAAGGTTTATTTCTCCGTCTTTCATTCTTTTTTTTAAATTACGGATTTCGTGCTGATGGGGAAGCCCCCGCCGTGCGGGGTTCGTAAATGAAAATAGCGATGGGGGGGGGGGGGGGAAGGAAGGAAAAGAGTGAGCAAAGGCGAGGCAGGGAGAGGGGCTATTTTCCCTGCGGCGCCGGCGGAGCTGCCCTCCCTCGCGGGCAGCTCGGTTCAGCCGAGAGGCGACAGGACACATTTTTCTAATTTTGCCCCACCGAGCTATTTTTGCCAGGCTGAAGAGCAGCGAGGCGCCCGGGTGTGCCGCTCATTTTGCTCTTTTAGCATTAGCATAAGAGTGCCCAAACCAGATGTACCGTCTGGTCTGGCCATTTTTGTGTGCACCAACCTCCCCAGTGGGTCAATTAGGGAGATTATTGTTCTTCCTGCGGGGAAGATCAAGGAGCGCCACAAACCCGGGCCCGAGCGGAGCCGGATTGACATATCGATTTCCCGGTATTTCGGGCCGGGGAGAGAGGGCGAGAAAATAACGAAAGCCCTGTAGTTGGCAAGCGGAGAGAGGAAATCCCGCCGTCCCCCGGACGGGCTCGCCGCCGCCCCCCGCCGTATTTGACCGTTCCCCCCCGTGTCCCGGAGGAGCCCCCCGGGGAGGGGGCGGCGGGGCCCGGTAACCGGGGCGGGGCGGGGGCCGAGCCGGTGTCCCGCCGGCCCTCACCGCGCCTCGGTTCGCTCGCAGGGACAAAGGAGGAGGGCGACCGGGAGATCAGCAGCAGCCGGGACAGCCCGCCGGTGCGGGCCAAGAAGCCGCGGAAGGCGCGGACCGCCTTCTCCGACCACCAGCTCAACCAGCTGGAGCGCAGCTTCGAGCGGCAGAAGTACCTGAGCGTGCAGGACCGCATGGACCTGGCCGCCGCCCTCAACCTCACCGACACGCAGGTGAAAACCTGGTACCAGAACCGGAGGTAAGGCGGGCCCCGGCGGGGCGGCGGCCCAGGGGCTCCCCGGAGAGCCGGAGGAGGGGGTGGGGGGGTGGTGGTGGGGGGCGGGCGCCGCTGCGCTCCTGCCCCCGGGAGCCCGGGGCGATGCGGGGAACGGCCGGCGGCTGCCCCGCGCCCTCCCCGGCGGCGGGCTGGGGGTCCGGCCCCTGTCACCGCTGCCGTAATTTTCTGTCTCATTACATACGGTTGCAGCCACCCTAATTCTGTCGCAAACCATTAGTGTCAGCGCGCTGCGATCTAACCGTGTGCCATGGTTATTAATTTGGCCGGAGTCGCCGTGTGCATGTGTCGGGGGGTTCGGGGGTGGGGGGGAGCCGGGCACGGCCCGGGGAGGTCGCGCCGTGTGCGGGCCCGCAGGGCCGGTGCGCCCCGCCGGGGCCCCGGTGGTGCGGGGCCGTGCCGGGGAGGGGGCTCGCCGCCCGCGGACCCCCGCGGAACCGGGCCGGGTGCCCCGTCGCGGCGCCCGCCCTGCAGCCGCCTCTTGTTTCCCCCCCCCCCCCGGCAGGACGAAGTGGAAGCGGCAGACGGCGGTGGGCCTGGAGCTGCTGGCCGAGGCCGGGAACTACTCGGCCCTGCAGAGGATGTTCCCCTCGCCCTATTTCTACCACCCCAGCCTGCTGGGCAGCATGGACAGCACGACGGCGGCCGCGGCGGCCGCGGCCATGTACAGCAGCATGTACCGGACTCCCCCCGCGCCGCACCCCCAGCTCCAGCGGCCGCTGGTGCCGCGGGTGCTGATCCACGGGCTGGGGCCCGGCGGGCAGCCGGCCCTCAACCCCCTGGCCAACCCCATGCCCGGCACCCCGCACCCCCGGTGAAGCGGCATCCGCGGTCCCCGCAACGAGCCCTTCCCCTCCCCGTCCCCAAACAAGCCCCAGCACCGCAGAGGAGGAAGCGAGGGGAAGCCGAGGGGCAGGAGCTTCTGCAGGCAGCCACCGGCCACCGAGGGAGGCGATCAGTCAGAGCAGGGACTCTTGAACCGTGAACCCAGAGCCGAGCCCGTAAGTGAAACGACCACACGCGGGGGAAGGCGGGCAGAGCCGCGGGGCGACCCGCCGACCTCGGCTCCTGCGAGGACTTGGAGCTCGGAGAGAGAGAGGGACGGAGGGGGAGGAGGAGGAGAGGGAGAGGGAGCCCGAGCCCGCCGGAGAGACTAACGGCTGCGGAGGACGGAGGGAATGAGAGCGCCTCGACCCCCCGCCCGGCGGAGAAGACCGGGGGAACGGAGAACTTTGCACTGATTTTTCTCATGACCTTTTTTTTTTCTTACTGAAAAGTGGCATGCTCCCTAATGCGAACAGAATTGTACAGACCGAGTGCTGAGTGCTATATCATATTTATTATATGTCGTCCAAAAAAGGAAAAAAAAAAAAATTCACTTCTATACGTTAGTTTAAAACGAACGAACGTGATTCTCCCCTCTCCCTTTTCATGTCTTTTTGGATTGAGTAAAATAAATGCTTAGATGACAAAATATAGATTTTTTTTGTGACTGAAAAATTACAGGGAAAAAAACCGAAAAAAAAAAAGAAATAAACTTTATCTTTTTTTAACAAACGTGGAAATTCAAGGTAGCTAATTTTCCCCGTGACGAGAACGCAAGAAATTCGGAGTAGAAAAGGCAAATGCCACTTTTTCTTTGCATATTTCTAATTTTAGGCTCGTTGTTTCATAACCGGCGCTATTTTTCCCTGTCTGTATTTTAAAGGAAAAACAAATCCCCGCGCAGGTGTCGTGCCCCTCGCCGTTATTTTAAGCACCTGCGCAGGGCGGCGGCGGCGGGTTTCCCGGGAAGGCGGCGGGGAAAGGCTGCGGTGCGGCGGGGTGGGTTGGCCCGGGCCGGCTCCGGCCGTGGCCCTGGCTCCGGCCCCCGGGGGCGGGCGCGGTGGGGCCGTGCCGTGCCTGGGGAGGCGGTCCCCGCCCGGCAGCCGTCTCCGCACCGAGCTGGGACAGGCAGCGAGCGCCGGCAGTCGGGGTGAGTAACGAGGGGAAACAGGCAGGGAGGGCAGGGGGGTCCCGGCGGACACGGAGCCCCCGAGCCCCCGCCGGCCTTTGATCTTTGTTGCTGCCCCCCGCCCCTTCCCCTGGTAGGAGGCTTCCCTCCTAAGCGCCTCTCGTCCCCGGGCCGGCCCGGGCCGCCCGGCCGCCGGGTCCCGCGGGGGCAGTGGGGGCGCGGGTGGGGGCTGGGGGCTGTGACCCTCCACCGGGCTCCGGGGACGGCTCTGGCCCCAGCCTTTGGAGGTGAACACCCCCCTGCGAAATTAGAAAGTTATACAGCAATTACCTATAAAACATTCATAAAGTCCAATATTATCTTCTCCTCTGAGGGTTTGGCTTTCTTATTTTTTTTTTCGTCTCTCTGTTTTTGCTCGTGGGTTCCCTTTCTTTTGAGATAGAAGGGGGAAAAAAAAAACAACCCAAAAAACGAAAGAAAGAAAAAGAGAAGCCTCCGGGCACGTTTATTTGGGCTTTGCTAATTAGCGAGCGGCTTGCTGATTTCTCTGCTAATAAATTCGCGTTAAAACCATATTGACCTCTGCCTTGATCTAACAAAAGGGGAGCGGGTCGGGAACGCCCACCTCGTTTTCTGCCCGTGTTGCGGCGGCCGCTGACTATTCCCCCGCGCCTCCGCCGCGGCCCCCAAATTACCCCCGGCAGGAACGACCCGGGAGCGGGGCCCCGAGTGGCCAGAGCAGCCCGCCCGCCCCGCCTCGCCGCCGAGGTTTTCCCGGGAAACGCATCCTATCCGAGCTGGGGAAGGAGGTAGGAACTTTGGGCTCGGTTAGGGCCCTTTCCTGAGTCTAAACAACGAATCCTTCCCGAAAGAAGGCGATCGAGCTGGAAAAGCTGGTCCCAGCTCGTTGTTCTTCTCGATGGCTAAATCGGGGCTCGGTTTTGACTGCACAAACTCGCTGAAAAGTAGTGAGAATAAGGAAGGAAAGTTCATGCAAAATAGACGAGTGTCCCCCAACTCTCCCCTCCCGAGCAGGGCCGGCCCGGGGCCGCGGGGTGCCTGCCTGGGCAGGGGCAGGGGGCTCCCGGTGCTTTGGGAACCGCGGCGGGCAGGGGCTTGCAGGCGGGAGAGCGAGCGAGGAGAGGGGAGCGCGGCCGGGCTGGGGGGCTGCCGGTGCCGTGTCGGACGGTGTCTAAAGCAGGGTCCGCCGGGGGAGGGGGGCGAGGAACCGCGACCTCCCCTGAAAAGTATTTCCAGACCTAGCTGGAAAGTGCGTGGGAGCGGGAGGAGGTTTGGAGCGGGAATCGCTCCCTTTCACTCCCCCTTTCCCCATTTGGGAAGCGGGGCTGGAAACGTGAGCCCTCCTTCGTTTGTCCCGCTCCCCGTTTGCACCGGGAAGGGACCGACCCGGGGACGGACTGCCCCTGAGGCTGACCGGCCGGGTCGCCCTTGCAGAAAGGGGCTCCGTTGCTCGTTTAAAAATCCCCGGCACATGGGCACGCGTTTCAGCGCGCTGCGGCAGGACAAAGAGCCGGGCGACGGGCCGGGCTGCGCGGGGTCGCCTCCCCGCCGCCTGGCACGGCGCAGGACCGGGCACCGCTCGCGGTTCGGCGCCGTTGGCGGCGGCGCCTTTCCGGCCTCGCCGTTCGGGTTTTGTCCCCTTTCCTCCCCCAGATAGCTGCTTTCGCCGCGGCCGCCCCCAGACTTGGTGCCGGGCTGCTGAATTCCCGCAGTCCCGGTCCCTCTGCAGCCTCCGCCCTCGCCCGGGCCAGGACCTGCTCTCGGCCCTGGAAGTGGACGTGAACGAATAAACAAACCCATCTGTTGCCAGGTGAACGGGCTCTCTTAGCCTTAAACCGCGGGAAATGCCGGCACCCGCCGGAAAAGACCTGGCTGTTGGTGCGCTGAGCGCGGAAACGCACCGCGAGGTTGTAGAAGAGCGGTGCGTAAGCGAGGGGACGCGGTAGCCCGCGGGGTAGCTGGGGGCGTTTGCCCTCTCCCCGCACCGGGCAACGGCCCGCGAGGAGCGGGGCGGCTCCGGCCCCTCCGGCCCCGGGGGACGCGTGCGCCGAGCCGGGCCGCTGCGGCCCCGCCCGCCCTCAGCACCACGGACAGCTCCGGGCGGCGCGGGCTGGCCCGGCCCGGGACCCCCGCACCCGCTGCGCCGGGGCGGCCGCGTCCCGCCCCCGCGGCAGCTCCCTGCCTCGCCCCGGGCGGGGCGGCGCGGCCCGGGGCTCCGGGAGGCAAGGCTCGGCCGGGCAGCAAGGGGAGGCCTTCCGCCCGCGGGAACTTCGCGGCCTCCTTCCCCGGCGCTTGCCGGCAGGCGGTGATGAAGACGGAGGGGACCGAGACAGGCGCCCGCTGCCGCAGCACCGCCTGGCTCGTCTCTCCGCCGCCCGGCAGCAAACCCCTGTCCTGGGCCAGGCCCGGGCTGCTAGGGGCCCGGTCCTTCGGCCCTGAGAGCACGGAGCGGGGGCTGCGTCCCGAGGGCTTTGTCCCGGGTGTTTGAGCGTTGCCCCCGCTCCAGCCGGCGGGGCGGAAAGCGGGACAGGGCTGCTCCCCTCCTGCCCGTGTCGCTCCGGATCGACACCGGCGCGGCCGCGGTGGGACGCGGGAGCCCCTTTGGTCGCCCTGTCCCCGCTTCCCCTTTGGTTTGTTTCTGCTGGGTCGTGGCTATGCGTTTTGCAGGTGGGCACGACACGGGAGGCTCCTTCGGGGAACTCCTGCTACGCTCAGGCAGGTTTTGGCGACTCCTTGCAGCCTCCGGCTCCTGGCTGAGCCCTCCCGGCAGCAGAGCCGCGGGTAGGCTGCTCCTCTGCTCTGGGCTGAAGGGCTCTCTTGCGGGATGCAGCAGCAGGATCATGTTTAATTACTCCCCCCTCCCGGGGGATTAGCTTGGCCGTCATTAGAGCAGAAAGTGAGAAGGGGGACTTCGCTGGGCCGGGTCACGGGGATGAGCATTGTCTTTGCCGCTCCGAGGGTGCTTGCCCTGGCGCCGGGGTGAGAGCTGGGTGCTCCGGGAGCTGAATCCCCTCTTCCAGCCGGGCAAGCGAGCCCGGCTCGGCCGCTGGGAACCAGCGAGCAGCACCGAGCGGAGTTCCCTGCCGTGCCGGTTACCCTGGTTGCGTTTACACGGACCAACGCAGCCCGCGTGTAACGCCGTATTAGCGCTCCGGCGCTGCCTATCGCCTCTACAGCTTTCAGTGTTTCTTGTGCGGGTGGGCTTTTAACTTTTGTTATTTTCTCCCTTTCCAGAGTTTATCTTCCTCTAAATTCACACGACGCTTCTGTGCGAATGCACGCTGTAAGTCGCCCTAAGTCCTTATTGCAGCCCACTCGAATAACTCGGCTCCAGCCCAGGGCGTGGAGTGGGTGCAGCCAGGCTGAGCTCACCTGTGGAAAGGGTAAACCGCTTCGTAATGTTAGAAATATCCCCAGCCCAGGGGTGGCGGGGATGGGCGGCGAATAACCGTTTCAGGTTGGAATCACACGGCTTTTTCACCCCCTCTATTCCGTCCTGCTCCTAAGCCCGCGTCTCCCGCCGGTGACACCACCGGGTTTCTCCCCGAGTAGCCGCTTTAACGTGGAGCCCCGTTTGCGAGGAAAGGGGGGCACGGCAAACCTGACCTGCCGGCACGGCCCTGCGCCCCCGTCCAGCGGGAGGAGCCGCCTGCTCTGTTTCGGGGACGGCATCGAAATGACCCCCGCGGTCCCTGGCGGGGGACAGCTGATGGGGCCGGAGGCCCCCCGGGACCGGCACGGGGCGGGGAGCGGGCGGGCGGCCCCCGAAGGCGCCGCTCCCCGGTGCCCCCGTTTCGCGAAAAAGCCCCTGAACTTCGTTCCTCCCTTGGGCTGCTCCCGCCGTCGAAGGGGCCGTGGGGCAGCCGGAGCCAGTGCCTGTCCCTGCGTATTTCCAGCCGGAGAGCAGGTCCAGCGGAGCGCCCGTCACATTAAAACTCCGTTTCCATATTCATATGCCCTATTTTTCACAAGCCGCTTCTATTAATGGAAGCGCACAAGCGCCGGTCCTCAAAATTAGCGGATTTCAAAGGAGCCCAAGTGAGGCGCTTTGCGCCGCCAGCGATGGATGCGGGGAGCGCCGGGACCCCCGGGGCTCCCCCGCCACCGCCGCGCCCGCCCCGGTGGGGAGCCGCGCTCTGCCGGCGGCGCAGCCGCGGGCCCCGTCGCGGCGGTTCCCGGCCTCCCCCCCGCTGCCCCGGGCCGTGCCCCGCCGGACCGGTGCCCCGGCGCTGCGGGGGCGGGAGGCAGCCCCGCTCCCCTCCCTCCCGGCCCGGGCAGGAGAAAGTTGTCCGAGGCTGTCGCGTTGCCTTGTCTCGGGGAGCCCATGTAGGGCGCTTTAATTGCCACATTTTCAAACCGAGGGTAATGGTGGGGATGTCTTAGTAATTACCTTAATGAGATAACACCTTTTCTTCCCTCAACCTACTCATTATCACGCTTCTTGTTCAAATTCCAACTACAAAGAGCTATACATGTAAAAAAAAGAAGATGGAGGGGGGAGAGCTCTGAAATTTGTTGGAGGTCTCGCCCCCTTAAAACAAGCACCTTACATGGATCTTTGGTGTACAAAGGGAGAACTGTACCCGGTTCCAGGAAAGGTTGGCTAGAAGTAAACTAAACATCTGGGGTACACCTTAATTATTCTTGGTTGGCTTCTTTAGCTTGACCTGTAGGGATGCGAGGGTGTCAAAGTGATGAATTTTAAGATGTTGGGCTGTGAAGACGTGCAGCTGCAAGACTGATGGATTTAGGAAGGGAATGGTAACAAGGTTAGCTGCATGTGAAGTGTGAATTGAGATTTTTGCAAAGAGACTGTGATTGCAGATGGGCATAATGTTGTACCCTTGCATGAAATCTTGCTATTATTGTATAATGGTCAGACAGAGTGTGAAATGACTTATTACTTTACTTTTATTCTTTAATGAAGTTGGGTAGGAAAGGAGAACTACCAGGAAATCGATAGTGGTGATGCACAGAAACTATATGACAGGTGCTGATACATTAAATATTTATTTAGCTTTTTGTTCCCCCCCCCCAAATTTTCTGCTATTTCAGAAAGCAAACAAAAATACAACTGGTGGATCTAGACAGTGAAGAAGATGCAGAGAATGAAAGCGACATTTTCTTTGCCATCCTCACTTTCTGCAGTATACGTGAGGTGGGCGTTTCTGTGTGGCAGTGCAGCTATACATCTGTGTAAAATATTAGACAGAGATATCTAGATCCAGGTGGCGCGCATGCCGTTTCTAGATAGGTTTTCAGCTGTTCAACGTGTATCTCTCTTCTAGACCTCGATGCAGGCATGCAGTGACTTATACACTGTTATGACCCCACGTAAATTCAAGTGGCCTTTTCTCCAGCTTGACGTGCATGTGAAAATACCTCTCGCTTCCTTCCATACCAAGCCCAGGTGTCCACATGGGCAGTATCATTGTAAAAACGTGCAGGACAACATCTGCCTCTGACTTTTGCACAGCAGCGTGTGGGTACATCTGGGCATCTAGGGTGGGTGGGCAGCTTAGCCGACATCTTATCACTTGTTTCACACGCGGGCAGGGTAAAACATCTATTACCAGAATTCATGATTGAATGGTGCAGCCGCACTGGTCTTTATGAATATGCAGTGAGGAAAAGGAACTGGAGCTGCTCCCCCAGGATGCTGTCCTAAAAAAGAGGATTCCCCAGGTGACTAACCTCAGGATGCCACCGCTGAGAACAGTTTGACAAATCCTGGACTTAGTGAGTTGTCGCTCTCTCAGAGAACAGCTTCATCTCCCTGTTAGAATACACACGCTAGAAGCGCAGCTTCTCGTACGCCTTCCCCTCCAGAAGGATACAGCCCATGGCTCAGAGAGCTTTCTGAGATGGCACCTCTCCTGCAGTGCCCTCCCCAGACTTTGTCCCCAGAGCCAGCACAACCCTTTGTTGAGAGCCCTTCTGTGAGGTTTTGCCCCATATTTTCTGTGGAGTCTGGCACTGTTACGTTTCAATCTGAGGTCAGGAAGAACAAGTAATGTGAAGCAAGCTCGGGAATAATTGCCTACCTGTTCTGCATTAGCATATGGGGTAATAATGATGGCAGGATTGTGTGAAACAGAGAACACATCTGAGGCCTCATCTTTGTCCTTACAATAGTCTTTCAGATTTGCTTTTGATATTCCTGCCTCAACATCTGAACAAGTACAGCGTTCTGGGCTTGAACCCCATTTCCACTGAGTAACACCCTGTTGTAGGGATACCTCTCTCCTCTGGGAGATGAAAAGGCCTCCTTGGTATGCACAGGTTTGTTTAAAGCAGAATACTGACCTGATGCAACACTGCCCATGTGAGTGGCAAAAATGCACTGAGAGGCATAGGAAGTCCCTCGTGACACAAAAGGGCATGGAGTAGCTCCCCGACAGATTTATAGCACGATAGACTAGCAGTCATGCTGTAGCTTTAAATACTTTTGTTTTCATTGTGTGAAGGTGAAGCAAGAAAAAATCCTGAAAGTTTTCAGGGCTGCCCCATAAATGTGATGTTTCAGTGCTTGAGTGCGTGGAAAGATGGGATGCCACGGCAGACACCCTGCTACCCCCCAGCACTGTGAATGAAAAGCGTGCGGCATCCCTCGGACTGGTGCTCTAAAGCGGGACAGAGCAATTGGAAAATAAAGGCTGCCAAAAAAGCCTATTTTGGGGATTTGCCACTAGTAATTTGGCCGGATCTTGTGGGTTCAAATACTGTCACTGTCCTTGTGTTAAAACAATGTAGGTTTTTTTTTTTTAGAAGTTGTGAAATAAGGCTGGATTAATATTTCATCAGAAGCATAGAAGGGTCTATTGCAAAAAAGCAGCAAAGCATGTATCTGCAACGGAGCCCCAGTATAGGCACTGACAGCTCCAACCCGTGTTACTTCACATAAGCTTAATAGATCAGCGAGGTTTTCTGCCTAAAACAGAGGGATGCAAGGTAAGCACATTGGCAACTTTTTATTTATTTCACTCTCTAGCAGTCTTTTATTTTTTTCTCCCTTTTCCCCCTTTCTCCTTTCCCTCATTCCTTTCCTCCTCTCTTCACCCCGCTCTGTTTTGCCGAGCACTGGGCGGCACGCTCTGGGAAGACCGCTCGCCTTTCCTGGTGGCTGGTGGTGGCCATGGGCAGCCTGCCTTAACCAGCCCTGGCGCGCTGGTGTGTGGCCTGGGCAATGCAGCACGAAGTGTGTGCAGCAAAGCTGTGCCTCTTCCATGGAGACTAAGCTCATTACAGTACAGTATTCTAAAACATGCTTAACCTCTCCAGTCTTGGGTGTTGTATCCCAAATCTACTGCAGAGCACGGATACCCCAATTAGCACTTACAATGCACTGTTGACATTTCTCTGGGCCAGCCCAACAGGAATAATTAGATGTGATATCTAACACAAAGTCATTTTTTTTTTCCCAGCAGAGGGTACACTGCAAAATGAAAGCAACATCTACTGCAACAGTACTTGGCCAGATTTTGCTCTTATGTGTAGCGTTACGACTGCGGTGTAACTCAGCTGGCTTCCCCAGGCATACGCTAACTGTGCCCTGCCTGGCTGCCGGCAGAGTCTGACCCGCTGGGATTAGTGCTGGAGCTAAAGCTCTGGGATGGGTTGCACGAGAAAGCTGTCTTACACCGCACAGACCCGGGAAAGCTACCGTATAGCACCCTGTAAGAACCTCTCTGTCAGGAGATGCAGCGTGCGTGGAAACACTTGCTCGGCATAAGATCTTCTCGCGTTTGAAGTGTTGGCTGGTGACGGGCGAAGCTGGTCTCGCCGTAGCTCCAAGCCCCCATCCCGCCACACACCAGCACACGGAAAGCCGAGCAAGCTGGGTTGAGGACTGGGCAAAACACCATTCTCGGCAGCGGTTTGCAGAGTAGCAGTGGTAGGATTGTGTTATAAACCCCGGGCCAGCAAGCCAAAAAGCCTATGGAAAAACACACGTGACAGTAAATAGGAAAGAGCGCTCTGCTGCAATGCAGCAGGCTGTCCTCTGACACCGCTAATTACAGCAACGCATTGAAAATGTAAGTGTGCGTAATGAGTATGCCTACTTAGAAAGTGCTGTTGCGTTTGGCTTTGCTACCATTTCTTGCCTACTTTCATGCATTGCAAACTGGAACTTGGAAAGAACTTGGCAGAGTGAAGAGCGTATAAAAATGATAATTTTTCTTGTAATAGAGATCACATAGAGATTTCCTTTGTAGTTCACAGCATTTCCATTCCAAGATGCTTGGAGAATTAAAGCATACAAATAGAGAAAATCTGCAAAGTGTTGTCAGGTATTATTTATGTATTATTATTTTTGTTGGAAAAGACATGTAAATATAAAGAATTAGAAAACGGAGCTACTAAAATAAATTATAATGGAACCCACAATAAATCTAACATGAGAATAAAAGTATAATGAGAACACATTTTCTTCAGCATAAATACAAATCCTGTCTGCATGCTAAAGCCCTATTAATTGGATACTTACTACAGGAATAAATCTTTAAATGTGTAAAAAAACTTTCTGCTCTGTGATGAAATATAAATATCACCAGATTTATTAAAGAAAAAATTCTGCTAAACGACTACTTCTCTTACATACTAATTTATGCTTATGCTACATCTGAAAGAACTCACCCTGACATGAATATCAGCTAAACGAAGGAAGCTGTAAAAGGAAAAGATTTAATGTGCATCACGAGAAGTCGCTTGTATCAGGCACGGCAGGTTTCAATGAAGTTTTATATTCTAAAATAGAGGAAAGGTGATAGTCTCTTAAGAGACATAATACTTATCCCATGAGTGATATAATAGTTCATAATTCACCAGAGAACAAGGCTCAAGTGAGTCATATATATTTTATGGCACAATTGGGATTAATACCGTACTTCAGAGAGGCATGCATAACCTATTCTATTTAGACGGAGAGATGGTTTAAAATTCACCCTCTTCCCGCACCCTTTCCTCCTACCCTTTGGCATCAACCTACAAGAGAGGGACTTGAAAAAAAATGAGTGAGGACGTCGGGTGAAAGACAGACGAGGTGTCGAGGTACTGCTACAGCATCGCCGCTTGCCGGGAGCTGCCCTAGTGCTGGCACGGCAGTTGGAAATGCTGATTTTCTAACGACAGGTGCCCAGGGCCCCAGAGGAAGACGTTAGTCCTGAGCGGGTGCACCGCCATTTCTTTTTTATTGGCTGAACTCGGTGTTTTGGTGAGAACAGAGGAGATGCCGACTTCAGCCTCTGCTTGCCGCCACCGTGGTGGAATTCAGTTGCCCCAAGATCCTTCTGTGACGTTGCTGTGCTGCTGCTGTCTTTAGTGGGGTGCATTTGGCGGGATGCGGTGCAGGGAAAGGGGGACATCCCAGGTGGGTGCTCGCCTTGCTCTTGCCTGTCACGAAACATGAGACTTTGGGGTATGCGCCTTTTCTATACCCCACAGATAGGGTGTTTAAAGAAAATAGATGTGGTGTTAAAGTCTTGTCTGGGGGAAATCCCATGTTTCACTCCGGTGAAGGCTTATTGTATTCTTTGGGATGGTTTCTTGAAATGTGGCCTACAGCAGAAATTTAAAACATGAACTTGTTCCCTTCCTGAGGAAAAGTGTCTCCTAAATCATGTCTGAAGAGTGGAGACAGCTTAATTCACCTCACCAGCAAAATCACCTGGAAAAAAAAAAAGCTGCTGAATGTCTAGAGGCGGCGTGTGGCAGTTAGGGGAATTTCTTTGCGTGGGCTGGGGGATGCTGGCGGAGGCCAAGGCATCACTGGGAACTGAGCTGCCTGTGCCCCTGTGAGCTCCCGGTGCTTCCGACAAGACCTCACTCATGCTCCTCCCATGTCAAGGGCCGTGGCTGGTCAGCAATCTCACCCATCAGCTGTTGAGATAAACCAGCCTGGGACAAGGGATTTACAGGAAACCCCATTTTTGTTCGTAAAGAGGTGATTTTGGGGCAGAGGGAGATAAGACGACAGGATGGAGCACCTAAGTGCTGGAAAGAAGGACGTCATCTGGGGCAGCTTTGCAGAGCCACATAGGGAGGTTTGGCAGGAGAAGGGTTTGATCTCGGCAGCCTCCTGTCGCCGAGGAGACCTGGTCTAGCTGGGACACCAAGCCGGGCTCGCAGAGCAGGGTGTGCTGGCAAGCTGTGCTCTGCGCACCAGTGCCAAACAAGCTGAAATGGGGGACCCCCGGCGTCTCCAGGGACCCATCACCCCCATACAGAAGGCCAGGGCTTCATGTTTGATTTTGTCTGGGTCTGTGTACTGGCTCCTGTGGTTTTAAGCTACTTGCTGCCCGCACCGACCAGGCTCCCCATCACGGGAGCGTGTGAGCCTGGGAGCTCGTGCCCCCCCCTGGGGCCGGTGGTGAGGCTGGGCCCAGGGGTGGGAGGGCTGGAAAGCGGCAGCAGCACCTCCAGGACATGGGAGAGCTGGCTGAGGGGACCCGAGCCTCCTCCACCGCCTTCTCCTTGGGTTTTTTTCCTTCTTGAGATTGAGCCCAGGCTCCCCAGGACTGCATTTTTGAATTCTTTTGTTCTGTTGAGGCCATAGCAGAAGCTGTTGCCTGCCTCAGTTCCTGCTTCCCACCACCTCTGGGGAGGTGCGCGAGCACCCAAAAAGCCGGGCTCGCCCTCGGCACTGCAGGCCGTCCCTTGCTCTTGAGTTGGGCAGCCTGCACAGAGGTACAGATCGGAAAGATCGATAGTTAAATCTACTGCTTTTTGATGGGGGCTCAAAAGGTCTCATTGCCTCTTTTATTGCTCTCAGTTTTGCATAAAATAACTGACTCAACCATATAGGTATTGGCATCTTTCAGGCATCTCTCTCTTTGCTAGCTCTCCTGGCAAAGGGAGTTTGTGAGCTTTTTTAAACTAGCCTGGAGGGGCTGATTCACCAGAAATTGAATCTCTAGTGAAAAGCTCACAGCAGCTCTTAAGAGGAATTTTAAAAATATTGCCTTCCCGATCCTGCACACAAATAATGGTAAATAATATTTTGAAGGGCTATCTTTCTTTGAGCTACCAGTATTGGAGAGGTATCTTTTGTCATAAACAACTACTCTATGTATAATAATGATATGCTTAAATGATACATAGCCACCATTTTCTGAGTACTCTTAGTAGAAAGCATTTTATACCACATGGTTGTTTTATTGTGCACATTACTTGTGATTGTTACAAACCCTTGCCAATGAATGACAAATTTACATACACATCATGTCAGCCGGCAATATTTTGCAGCCTTAATTGCTTTAGCTTCAGGCATTCTGTGTCAAAATAGTGTTTTACGTCCTGCAAGTTGCTCTGTTTCTTTGCAACAGTTAAATTATTCTGTAATTTGCCTGTTTTCCTTCTAATGCATTGTCCATTAAGTCATTTAATAATTTATGATATAAAATGTATGATGCAACCTTAAACAGCGTTTAAAACTATCTTGAGGCATTCCAGACGTTATGGCAGAAAGGACAAAAATCTTAAAATGCATTTGTTAAAACACTTTTCTAATAGCTTTTTGCCTGCTGTAAGGACAACTTTACCTGTATTTATCTGGCCGAGTTTGGCTGGTGAAGTCCGAGGCTGCGATTCCTGAGCAGAGCAGCTGGCGTGGAAAGGAGGTGCAGGGGTACGAGCTGTCAGCAGACCCTGCCGGGGCAGGAGCCAATTTTGGAGCCGATGCCGCAAATGCTTCCGTACATTCACCACCCCTTACTCGTGTGGATACTCTTTAATTGTGGACCAGCCCTCATGACAGCAGTGTGTGAGAAGAGTCTATAGGACTGGGTTTTCATGCGTTGCAGAAGGCCTTTCACGTTTGCCGCTGAGCTGCCAGTGAGAAGAGAGGCAACCGGGAGCTGTAATTAAACCCGGAATACCAAAGCGTTCTCTATCCATCCACTTCTGCCCTTTCATGGCTCCAATTTGCTGTGTGTTTATTCTATGTTAGTCTATGAGGGCTTTATGCTAGAATAAAAATTAGTGTCCAAACCACGTGGCCAAACAAAAATAATATGAATGCAGAGTGTTCTGCTACACAAAAATCTGGTCTGGAGACGGTTGTTCTGCTCAGTGCCTGGGTGGCCAACAATCTCCTCTTGGTTAGTTCCTCTTAAAAAAGCTCTGAGGACAGACAGCTCCGAGCAGTTGCCATGTTTCATCTTGCGTCTCAGGGATGGAGGAGTTGGAAGTGATTTCCAGGTGCATAACTAGGAAGGCTTACAGACTGAAGGCGGTTTAACTAAACACATACGGAATTTTGTTGCGGAAAAGGAAAGTCTTCTGGGGCACAGAGAGGACAAGGACGTCCAGTGCCCAGACACTGAGGAGAGCTAATCAGGACTTATTTAGCGTATTTGCATATGCAGTGAGTGGTGCAGATACATCTCCTCCTCTTGGGTTGAGGAACAGTTATGATCCCTTTCACCATGCACTTTTGGGGAGGGGAAATCACTCTGACAGCGAAGGTTTTTAGCTACCTGAAGGCCCCTGGCAGAGTTCCTTGCTGTGCTGCTGCAAATACAGCTTAAGAGCCTCAAAAGTCACAAGGTTTTGGTACAGCCATGCTTGTACCAGCTCACTAGCAGGGTGTCTCTGTTTCTTCTACTGTTTTCTCTCTTGTAAGTCTTTCTGTCCCAGCATCCTTCTCTCCTGATACATCAGTTTCCTTAAGCCAAACCAAACATCTTGTAATCAAAAGGATGTGGGAAATACGGTACGGACACAGGCAGAAGCACTACTCACCCGTGAATCGTGTGTGCTCAGTGCTTTGGGTACAACCCAACATTTGCCAAGAATAACTGTGAAGGGAGGGGGTCAAGTTCAGTGAGACGGTGTTGGTGGAAGCGGCTTGGGACGGGTCCTCCCTTGGGCTGCGCGCAGCCTCTCCAGTCTGCGGGCGAGGACAGCGCCCGGCTGCTTGCTCACCTGTGACCTGGGGGGTGGCTGCATTTCATACATGTGTTCAAAAGTGAAGGCGGCGATCAGGGAGTGAAGAAGCAGAGCCGCTGCCTTTCATTAGCTACTGCATGTCTTTGTCATGCCTTCCTCTCTGCTTCAGCGGTTATCGTCCTGTTGGGAAGCGGATTCACCCCTTGTGAGAAACCATGAGTGTTGATTGCCAGAAAATGATCAACAGGTAAGGAAATACGGTCTGCCGTGTTCAGGGCTGGTTCTTCTGGATTGACTTACAACTCAGGGCTGAAAGGCCAATGTAAGCAGGAGCCCAGACCTGCTCCATGGCAAGCATTTGAGATGCCTGGTTTGTCTCCGCATGTTGAATGAGAGATGGATAGACGTTACACCTTTACCTGGCCGTTGTGCACTATTTCTAGTGGCTTTGTACTCTACTCATAATGTCTCAGCCAGGGATTGTTTATATCGGCTTCTTCTGGTTCTGTGATCTGCGATGCTGAAAGGATGTCTCTGAGCAAGAGGCGCTGGTGGCTGGCTGGCCAGTGATCTCTCCCCCCTCTTCAGACCGTGCCCCTTCTGAGTGTTTTCATCTCCGGGCCCTGACAGATATCTCTGCTTCTGCCTATTCCATTCCTGCGAGATCTAGACTCTGATTTGGCAGTTTATTCAACTTACAAACTTCCCCAAGGCCAGGAAACTATGGAGCCACATAGGTATAAACTCGTCTTAACAATTCCTAATGAGAAATCCCTGACGGGCAGTGCTTCTGAGAATGCGTTTTGCACAATTAGGGCTGCACACCCCATTTGCTAAGGGAGCGTAAGGAGAAATTTGCTGATTTGCCAGTGAGGCTCTTGATTCCCGTTTTCATGTTTAGGTTTCTGCCTTTCCCACCCCTGAAGTTCCCAATTTGGCTTGAATACATTTTGAATTATAACAAATACCCTGATACTCACACCCCATGAATGAGGGCAGAAGGCAGGGGGCAACTCCTGGCTATGTTCCTGTACCGAATTTAATTTTTCATTGATAATTAGACTCTCAAAGCCACCTGATATTTTTGACCAGCGGGAAACAAAGGCCCACTGATTGACTCCAGGGATAGATGCAAGCAGCCCCCACTGTGCTCGCACAGCAGCTTCACAAAGACTCAAAACAAGAGCTGTGGCAAATTGGCTCATCCTGCAAGTTTCGACTGGCCCATTGTGTACAAGTAGTAAATTGAGAGCTGATATTTCTGAGAATTATTTATTAGCAAAGCCCGGTGTCTCACTCCCCTCGTAGTTATCCTTTGCAAACAGCTTTTTACCAGTTTGGATGAGCAATCTACAGCACTTCATTATTTTTCTTTTATTCAGGTAATTATTAAAAGACAGGCGAGCTCTGTTCAGACTGGCAGCTGACTGCATCTGTACCCAGCTGGGCTGATACCTTAACGGTTAGGCATTATGTGTTTAATTGTATAAAAAGATAATGGGATGCATTTGCAGGAATTTATTGCAATGCAAACAATAAAAGATTATTATTTTGAGATTCATTTCTGGTGCTTTTTGTGTTGTTAAAATTCTAAATAAAGGTGTCGTGGTGACAGTTTCTAGTGGAGTGACCAGTTGTAAGCATTTAGTACAAAAAAGGTGTGAAAATACTAGGCTGAGACCAGTTAGCAGAAATCAGAGTTATACATGCTGAGACCTGCAGTGTTAAACCAAATCTGAGCAAGTCATGGAGGGGGATTGATAACTCTTATTATTTGATTTATTTTCTTTTTTTTTTTTTTTTTTTTTTAAATAAAACCAACAGGATGATGTACAGGAAGATAAAACAATGGCTGTTTCATTAGGTATATTTTCCCCAGCAGTACTTTTCTTAGGTAAGTTGAAAACAGAGTGCCACTGCTGGGGTCACGTGAAATAGGAAGAAAAACCTCCTTGCCCACATTGTGGCAATTCCGTGTGAAGAGTAAAACAACTATTAATCTTTCACAATAAGATTCCCTAAACAGCAAATAACGTCTGTGTTGGTGAGGTTGTGCTTTGCTGGAAACAGGGGGTTTTTTGGGTATGGAGTGAGGACACGCTTGTCCTGGGGTACGTTCTGGTCACGTTCATAGAGATGAGGAGGTCATTGGTACTGATGAACCTCTTGCTGAACATGGTTGCCTCCTTCCCCAAGGGGAATCTTAGCTGTGGAGTACTGAGGTACTTGGAGGGAGGGTCTTCTCTGGTGGAGAGACATTGAATGAGCTTTTCCTCTTGTGTTTATTTGAGCTGGGTGTGGGGGACAGGGCTAGATCAGGAAGCAGAGGACCTGCAAAGACTTCTCTTACTAATCCCAGGAGAAGGTAGGCAGCAAGCAAGTGTGCAGCCCAGACAGAGTGAGGCTGTGGAAGCAATGTCCACCCAAGGGTGGTGCTCCTGGTCTTGCCCCATTAATATGCTTGGAAGTCAAGCAGGGATAACTCCTTCTCCAGGGTCCTCGGGATGTGAAGGCCCCCTTTGGAGAGAACGAAGAAGTCCGTGCTGGCCATCTTTCCAAGTGCCAGCCTGTGCAGAGATGATCACCGGCAGATGATCCCCTGCTGATGTGAGAGGCAGAGCCAGGGCACCGCCGGCACGTCCCCCAGCCTGCCGCTGCGCAGACACCCCTGCACTTGCCCCCATCCCAGAGCTCGGCACGCACCTCCTGCGCTTGATGTATCGGAGACACTTGGAGATTTGGAGTGACATCCTCACTGCTTTGAAAATTTATAGCTCCTAATGAAAAGCACCCCCAAATTGGAGTCCGCAGCTTCAACCTGTGGAAATACATATCTTATCTTTTAGGCTGCCATATTAGCAACAGTTTGGCTAGAGTTTTTTCCTGTAATTTCACCAGGGAGCTGAAATAAACCCTTAGTAGGTCACTCTGGAGCTGGTAAGAGGTACAGACTGGCCAATACCAGCTCCTGAGGCTGGAGTGACCAAACCAGAAAATCGTAAATCATAGAATCATTAAGGTTGGAAAAGACCTCTAAGATCACCAAGTCCAACCGTCGAGACCAACTAATAGCTTGTGGCCTTCAGGGTGGTGGAAGCAAATGCTACCCGCAGGCGTGTTGCCGCTCTCCTGCAACCAGAAGGTAAATTTAGGCTATCCTTATGGGGCCTCGTGCAGTGCTCGCGCCGAGATGGCTGCATGACACATGACGGTGAGACCACACAGGTACTGCGACTGCTGTCCCCCAGCAGCATCGCTTTATCCTTTCAGCCTTGGACAAAACAACACAATTACGGGAACTAAAGCTGCTGTCTTTGATGATGAGAAATTCTTTTGCAGCCTTGATTTTGAATACATTTGAATGTGTTGCCTACAAGATGTAGACAGAAATGAGCTGTGCATTTAACTGGAGCAGTTGTGTATTCTGCTGGTGTCACTCAAGTAAAGTGAAGCTTGGTGAGCTATAAATGCATCTGTTTAATAGTGAAAAAGAAGTACCTCATCCTGAGCTTTTCCAACCCCGTGATTTGCTCGCACTGAGGTTAAGCCAGACCCTGGGCAAGCCGAGGCATTCTCAGCCCCTGGAGGGGCTCGGCTCTCTGCCAAGGGAAGCCGTCCTGCGCTGCAAGGAGAGCCTGCTCTGTCTTTCCCTGGCAAATCCCACACGGCTGGCTCTGCCGTGCGGCCCTCCCTCCGACGTCCCATCGGTGCTCATCTCCCACAGGCAGCGCTCGGGAAACCCACACGCAGCAAAGCCTTTCTGCAACTGTGGGGCCTGCTGAGCCCTTAGACACTTGGTCTTGTACTCACAATTCGTGTTTTTAATACAATCAGCCACCAATTTGTTGGTTCTATAAAAATAGTGGCCAAATTATTTCCACCAACTGAATTACCGTGGGATAGATTTGGCCCCACACCTGGGACGTACCTGGATTTAGCCTGTGCTGGGCACTGTTATGGTCCTTCTCCAGTACAAGGACACATGGATCCATAGTTTTCCTCCTAGACTGGCCTGTGTTTCTGGTAAAGAAAGGAATTAGGTCTACACAGGGCTTAAGACCAGTTCAAAGTAACTGTGCAGAGATTAATTTTATGAGGACAATTAATGGCAAAATATACAGGCCATATGGGCCATGACTACGTCATTTGCTGAATATATTCCACTTCCTCCTTGAAGTGGAAAACGGCCCTGATTTGACAGTGTAAAGAAATAACATAAAAATGGAAGGACAGTTGTGGTCCAGTTGTCAGAGAGACTCGAAATTAACGTTGAACATTTGAATCAGAGTGAGATGAAATATCTCAGGCACAATCTGCTCATTAAAAATGCCACTTTCTGATGGTTGAAACTGAAATCTTCAAATGGTTTCAGATAGACAAAAATAGACAAAATGAAATGATAAAACAGCTTTTGGATTTTTTTTTAAAGTTACAAGTTATGATTTTTTAAATTAAGGGTCATGTTTTGACACCAAATGTGGCTAAATACAACTAAACCAGTCATAGGCACAAGATATTATTTCTTCTTGTTATGAAACCCAAATACCTTTTTTTCTTGTCAGCTCAAATTGAAAGGTTATTTTTCCAGTTTAGCCACCGAACTGAGGATTCAATTATTTGCATACCTCCGGTTGTAAGACATTCTAATATTTATCTTGCCACCGCTGCTGCTGGAGACACAAGAATTATCTGCTGCTCTGATAGGGAAACAGAATTAAAAAAACCTGAACATGTAGGTCCATTATTTCCGTTTCACAGTAATTATGCAGCGTGTTAAGCAATGTAGACTTCTATCTAATGCAAAGCCCGCTACCTGGAAATACACAATTACCATAATACCTCGCTGGTTAGACATACGGTGAGACTATGATTATGCAGAATGTTGGGAGAACTTTATGTATAAAATTATTCTCGAGAAGAAGAAGGGGGGAAAAAAAAAAAACCCAAGTAAAAAGCTAAGCCAGCACATTATCTAATTCTCAATGTAAAATAATGCAGAAGTGCGGAAGATGAACATCTGATTTGTCACATCTGATACGCTAATGTTTTATCCAAAAGGAAGAACACATTGTAACATGCTCATTCATCTGCATAAACACCACCTGGCCCTTTACAGGCACCTACTCAAGTAACAAAAGTTAATGGCAGCCCATTTGTAGCCATTTCACTGGTAGAGAGGGAAAGGGTTGGGTTTTTTTTTTTCTTTTTAAAGTAACATATTTACACGAGTGTCTGTTGAGGAACGGCTTCCCTCTCGGCGCTTGCTTCTGAAACCTCGTTCTCAGCGACTGTGAGCTAAAGCAATTTTAAAGAAATGTTAGAAAACAGTATTTAAAGCCTGTACTGAGCATGCTCACACACACACACACATATATACGCGCACACATAATGCACATCTAAACGCACACAGGCAGTTTTTAATCCCTGGCCATCCACTGCTGTGGAGACACACCAGAGGACTGTAATGCAAATCTATATTTACCCAAAAGTGCTGCTCTGGTCATGATCTAAATAGCAGCTAGATATGGTTTCTAATGTATGGCTGGGGATGAAACAGATTTGTTGCTTGTTATTTTTTTTTAACTGGAGCATCGTGGTGGCATGCTTCAGTAAACATGCCTTTGTGCTACATTACACATATGTGTATATCACCACTTTGCTTTCAGACTAAAATAAAACCTGGGCACCCAATTCACTAAAACGCTATGTACCAGCTCTGCCTCCTTCACAGCAAATTTAGGCGGGAAGGTGTGAAAGCCAAAATAAATAGGTGAATTATGCAGCTACGAAAAGGTTTTTTCTTTCCTTGTGAAGTGCCTAGGTCTGGCTGAGCTTCAGTGGCAGCAGGATTAGGAGAAGTCCTGCAGCAGGTGGAGCAGGACCTGGGCTGGTCCTGCTCTGGGTGGGGTGGGATTGGGCCAGACGATCTCCAGCCCAAATCACCCTCTGGCTCTGTGGGCAGCCTCCCTGCGGGCCTCTTGGCTGAAGGAGCCTCTTCCCCAGCTCCAGGGTGTTCCTGGAGCTCTTGGACGATGGTGGTTGTTTCCAGGCATGTGGTAGGGTGACCCAGCTGGGGGGCTGGCTGCGCCTCCTGGCCATGGTGGGCAGGCTGGCCTGAGATGGCAGCTCTGGGAGGAGGAAGGCTAGAGGTCCTTGCAACCACCAACTCGTTCTTGACCAGGGACTTCAGGTGTCTGGAGAAAGACTCGGGCTGGTGCATTTGTGTGGGTCCATGTGCACATGTGATTTGCCCCAGGTGCTAAGTTGGAGGCTTTGGACAAGACTGGGAAAGAGACTCGGAGAGCTGGACCTCCACACCTCTCACCGGGAGGGCCAGCATGCTGTCAAGAGTAGGACCCTTAAACCAAGGCAGGCTCATGTCAGGGCCCTGGTGGCACCAATAGGCCTTAATGTCCCTGACCAGCCCACCTGGTGTTCCCACCCACACCCTGCCACCGGCCCAGAAGCCCCATTTCAGCTCTCCTCATGGGAAGGGTGTAACGCAGAGCTCCCCGCTTGCGCCCAGGCAACCCGCAGACTCACAGCCACGCTGCTGGAGCAGAAGGTCCGATGTGAAGCTGCAAGGGTTAAACAGTAAGGTTGTCCCAGGGTGCCTTGGGTGAGCCAGGTGGGAGCTGTTAGCAATTAAAGAAGATAAACGGGCTTGACCAGCAGTCAAGCTCCTGAATGCTCCTGAATCAACCTGCCTCTTTCCCTTGTCGCTTCAGGGACTGTGATGCCTGTAATGGGTACAGAACAGGAATGGACCATCGTGCAAATTTGCCTTCTAGGTATGATCATACAGTCTCCCTCTGTGGACAGTGCCAGAAAGCTGTGAAGAGCTGGTAGCTCTTGATGATCCTTCTCCGGGTGGGATTTCCAAGGTAATGGCTCTCTGGCACCTCCCTTGTGTTTGTGAGAGAAGCCATCTACCGCTCCCCTGGCTCAGCCCAGCATTAACAGCAATCTTTTATTTTCTGCCGGTACTGCCCCAAACAGTGCTTTTAGTTAAGAGCCCTTTTTTATTAGCACGTGTACATCTAAAAAGACTCCACAAGAATCAGTGTAGGTCTTCCATATAACTATGGGGTCTGCACGTAGCAAGAGAGAGAAGTAGAAGGAAAGAAGAAAGGGGGGAAAACAAGTGGGTTCAAGCCTGACACCAGGGACCTTGACTCCACTCACCACAAAACTGCCGGGTATAACTGTCCTCCCTTTACTCATATGAGAAAGTGAAGCTCTCTTTCTCTCGCACACCCTCTCACACATTCTTTTGCTTTTCCTGATGCTCTCAGAGATCATAGAATCATTGAGGTTGGAAAAGACCTCTAAGATCATCGAGTCCAACCGTCAACCCAACACCACCACCCACTAAACCATGTCCCTGAGCGCCTCATCTACTCGTCTTTTAAATACCTCCAGGGATGGGGACTCCACCACTTCCCTGGGCAGCCTGTTCCAATGTTTCACCACTCTTTCAGTAAAGAAATTTTTCCTTACATCCAATCTAAACCTCCCCTGGCGCAACTTGAGGCCATTTCCTCTTGTCCTATCACTTGTTACTTCGGAGAAAAGACCGACCCCCACCTCGCTACAACCTCCTTTCAGGTAGTTGTAGAGAGCGATGAGGTCTCCCCTCGGCCTCCTTTTCTCCAGGCTAAACAACCCCAGTTCCCTCAGCCGCTCCTCATCAGACTTGTTCTCCAGACCCCTCACCAGCCTCATTGCCCTTCTCTGGACACGCTCCAGCACCTCGATGTCTATCTTTAGTCAGTCACCACGGCTGTAAGTTTCTTTAAGTTGTAAGTGGATAATCATCCCAATAATGCGGGGCCCCTTTGTCAGAGGGGCTCCTGGGGATACAGTCCCTGTTTGATGAAAGTGGGAATTGCTAAATGAACAAAAGACTGGCTAAAGATATGACTTTTGGTTTGTGGCAGAAATCCTGTTTTACCAGCAGCTGTTTTTAAAGAACCTTATAACAAAATACCCAAGTCTGTACATTCATGTTCCTGTATTTTCTTTTCTGTCAAATAAGACTCTGAATTTGAGAATATTGTGACCTCTGCATGTGTCTCATCGGCAATTTAGACCTTAGTCTGCATCCTTGCTACCCGCAACCCTAGAGATCCCAAAAGAGTAGACGCCATTTGAACTGATTTCCGGAAATCAGTTTCACTTTTGCGCTCTCTCTGAGTGTACATGGGCTCTCGGTCACGCACAGAAGCTCTATGAGTAGCAAAGGGGACACTGCCATCATCATTCTCTCTGCATACCTTGATAGAAAGAAAGGCTATTGCTCAAAGTACCATCGTACATGTGCAGAGGGGCATAAGCTGAGTCCAGAGTACATCATAACTACGTGTATATTTGAAATAAAAATCTCCCTGTTAGCCCAGTCTGCTGAAGAAAGGAGAATGTCAAGAGAATACTTATCTTTTTTGCCTGCGAGGGAAAACAGATCTGAGATCAATAGGAGTCCTCAAAGGGAAGTTGAGAGGGTCCCTTTAAGAGTAATCAATGTTTTGTTTTTTTTCCAAGGGGAAAATAGTTTTCTGTTTTCTTTTTTCTCTCCCCCCCCCCCCCAAGAAATGCCATTAGCTCTTTCATTGCTTCATTGTTAATGTTATATTCTATCAGTAATTATTATTCCTATTGTAGCAAAGCGTCTGCAGCACTTTACAGCGGAGCCACGTAGCTCCTGCCCCAGAAAGTCACCTTGCCTATCTCCGGAGGCAGGCAGGCAGGCAGGCAGGCTGCTGTGCCGGCTCAGCAGAGGGCAGGGATGCCAGGGGCTCTCCCAGGTGGAGCAGGGCAGGAAGAGTGACTGTGTAATGAGGATTATTCCTTCCTCTTGATGAAGGGGGGGACGGACTCCGGCGTTACGGTAGCACCTTTGGGCGCTGGCAGACAGAGACAATCTGCCACAAAGATCTGCCAAGCAGAGAGCCGACCAAGCCTGGGAGAAAGAAGGTGGCCTCACACCGTGGAGGTAAGAGGGGGACCTCATCCAGTGTTCCTCCTGCATCAAGGTTTTAAAACAAATGCATCTTTAAGCACCAGGTACTTGGGGTCTTCGAAGCACGTCAGGATTTCTGTGTCCTCATGCACCCACATACCTTTGAAATCTCCCTCCTGATGCTGTAATTAAAAACATGTGAGAATTGAACCCACATCTCCCGAGAGCCTCAACAAAAACCTGTGAGGCGCAGCCCCTTCCTGGTGAGCGTGGCACTGGTGACATGCTTTCCCTCTCTCTGCAGACCCCAGCCTGTGCGCCACCAAGACACTCTTCTTTCTCTCCCGTCCATATCGTCCACATACAGCTTAACACATCAGGCTGGGACCTAAAACTGTTTCCCAGCTTTGTATCTGTAGTCTCGGACTCGTGACTGCTGCTTGCGCCTGCAGTAAGAGCAAAGCACTCGCAAAGCCCAGCTCGTAACCGGACTTGTGCAGAGAGAGCAGTGGCCTGAGCAGGAGCCGGGTGCCTGGCACGGCCGCGGCGGTGGTTGAATGAACTTTGAGCCTCGCCTAGAAATAAGCAGCTTCATTTGTGCACGTTCATGCGTGCAGATACGGACGCTTGCTTGCACACCGGGGTTTACAGAAAATCTAAGATTACTACTCTTTGCTAATGAGTAGACTATGTCCAAAAAGTACGTAACTCCATTCTGCAGAAGTGTTGCCGAAGTTAGCAGCTAAGCTTGAAAAGTGATTGCTTTTTCAAAGCCGGTAGTGTTTTTAAGAGTTATCTGCTGCTAACGTGAGCCTGGTTATTGCGATTGTTTATATCCCTTGCACATCCATAAAATTGAAATAATCTAGTCTGTGGCATTAGATCAGAATCTAGCCCACTGATTCCCTCATTAGAATTTATTTGGTAAGGAATATGAAATGTCATACATGGGGGCAAAACCCACGGCTGAGCACTTTCCCCGTCCTGCTCCTTAGAGATGAAATGGAAGGAATTCACAAGCAGCTCTGCAGTCCGCTACTGAAAATAGACTATTATGCACAGCCAGTCATACGTGCTTCTCTTCTGGGTTTAAGTGGATTAAATAAGGTGTTATTTACAAGGAAATAATGTTTTTGAAATTATTGGAACTTGGAGAAAGCTCTTTCTTTGCAGCCCTGCGTACGAGCTTTCCATCAAGAAATGCTGATGGCTTGTTATGTTTCAGCTGGTATAACTGCTGTCTTTTTGGAACAAAGGAGCAATTAGAAATCATTTGTTATAAAAGCCTCTTTCCTTCTGTTATAAGAGCCTTTGTCTTTTGCTGACCCTTTTGAAAGTTGCAGTTTTGCAAAAAAACCTTGAGAGAAGGAGGCTTTCTTGTCTTTAATCTAAGAGCAAAGTAAGAGCCTAAGTAACTGTCTATGGTCCCACTTTAATCAAGTTAATGCAGCCTGCTAGACTACAGGCTTTGCTTAGTACAAAGAGACACTCAGATGTAAGCTCATGAGTGGATACTTTCACAGGGCATTCGACAAAAAAAACAGCTCTATGAGATAAGAGATCAGGTCCAAGAGGAGTCAATGACATGGCATACAGGAGATTGATAGGGGCTGGGAAGGATGCCGGGGTGTTGTGGAGGAGAGGTGTAGTGGCAAAAGCCAGCTGGGCTCTCTCTCCGGCATAATTTCCTTTATAAGGTGCTTGTGAAAAAGAAGTGCACCACGATGGACCTTTGTTTAGTTCAAAGGTTTTTACCTCTTTATTCTAAAGCCCCATTGTGAATTCACAGGGCTTAAAATATGTATCACTGTCCCTTTCATTTTATCCTTCTGAAAGAAATCAAAGGCAAATAAAAAAAAAGTTTTTTTCCAATGAGCCTAGTCTGTTTGAAATTGTGTGCTGTTTGTACATATGGTCTCTCCATATTGTGTGTTCAGGAGAATCTTTTTGAATTTTGTATACAAGTTGGGTAGACATTATACTTAAAAAAAAAAAAAAAAAAGGGGGAGGGGGGAGGACAGAGAGAGGGAAAAAAAAAAAGGAGTTCCAGGTAACTTCTAGGTAAGTAGAGTGCTCTTTCTACTCTGTTCTCCAAAGAGAAACTTTAAAACATGTTTTAGAAGAAATATCACCAAAACTTTCCACTCTCCCTTTTTTTTTTTCCCCCCCTGTACTATAAAATTTGTGGACATTCATTTGACATTTCTTTAATTACTGCAATCCTTCACCTTCATTTTTATCGGCTCTTATTATATAAAACAACACCCTTTAAACAAAAATATATCTTTGTGCTTTCCAGAATCTTAGCCTAGGCAGAAGAAACAACAAATAAGACTGAATGCATAATAAAACCCACAGGGTTTATTTCTGCTTCTTTCCACAAATAATAAATACACTAGTGCAGCTGCATTACTCCACATCACATGCAAAAGAATTTTGTCATGAACGTTACTAATTGTTTGAGGATACCTGGCTTGCTGCTGTGGGCATATTTTTCATTTAGAAGGAGGAGAGAATTGCTTGCTTCCTCTATTTGCAGGGCACTCGGTGCTCTCTGCTGACATATGATATGTAGTTTAAATTCTATCTTTTATCCGCTCAATACATTTAAAGCATAATCTCAGTGATTGACAGTTTTCATGAAAAAAATGAAATGATCTGGTTTTACTGTGAAGACAGAATAATCTGTTAACAGAGCAAAAATATTGTGACACTACAGTGTTTCCAAAGGAAATATTTTGTGCATCATCCTGGGATGTGAATCAAAACAATCATGACAGGTGAATGAAAAGAAGAAAATTAAGATATAGCTACAAACAAAAGCAGCATTAATAATTCAGGTAAATAAACTTCAGAATACAGAAAGGAAGCATGCTGTCAAGGTGATGGAGAATGTTTCCTGAAGTACAGCACATCTAGGCAGCAGAAAAATATATAGTGGTTTAATGTTTTACGTTTCCACAAGGGCTTTTTATATCCCTAATTTCACTCCCCTTGTTATGGTTTCCCAGGTAATATTATTTAGTGTGATCCATAAGCTAAACCCAGTTAAATGAGTTTGGTTTTTAGTATGGTGAACTTCATTACAAATTTAAGGTATGGAGGATGGCCACGCTGCAAGTGGGATGGGTGTCTCTCTTCCTCTTTAATATACTGCAATTTATTGATATTCAGCTTTAATTGGCATGCAACACTGCCTTCTCCGCCTAGCTAGCTCTGCTCTTCTGGCTCTGGGAGGGACTTGGGTCCTCTGCTGGGATCTTTCAGCAATATTTTAATATTCATGGCAATTTGTTTTTAATTAGCCATGCAGTTGGGCCCAAACTCTACCCAGATGCAGGCAGGCTCGCCAGTGGTGCTGGTGCCGGCGCGCTGTGGGGCACCATCCTGGGTTGCTCCTGCCGCTGTCCTGCACCGCCTGGGGGATGCTTCTCCACCTGCAGCGGAGACCCCCACCACCCGCAGGGTTTCCAGTCCTGCTGACCTAACGGGAGGGAACGGGGCAGCGTGGCCGCGCTGCAAGGACAGGCGTTTGGATGCCCTGGCAGGCAGCCACAGCTTCCCCTGCCCCGCAGAGGAGAGCGGAGACCACCCGCCTGCATCCTTCTCCCGGGGAGCGGGCTTTAGCCAGCGGGAGGTGCCTCCGGTGGGGTTCAGCATGCGGGGGGGTCTCGTTCGTGTCTGCCATGAGCAACTTCTGGGCATGGGAGAGAGAATAGGGAGTGGGAGACATCGATGTAATTTTTGGACTGCTGTCTGCCTTTCAATCACAGCTCGTGTCAGGTCTTCCTCTGGTAGCTCCATTGCTGTTCCATCCTAAAGCACGTGCTCTTGGAAACCAAACCTGGGGTAACTGAACACTTTAATAACAGCTATGTTTTTAGTTGTAGTTAGTGTTTTCTCTTTATATTCTCATTTAGGGCAGCAAGTAGTAAAGGCCCAGGTTTCTCCAAGATTTTAAATGACTGCATACAGTCTTACGAAATGCATTAAATATTACTACAGTAAGAAAAAAAAAAAAACCCAAATCCACAGTCTGCAGGAGAAAAACAATTTGTGCACATGACTCCAGTGCAAACTCGACTGTTTCAGTGTTTATAAATATTCCTCTGTGGAGAGAAGCGTGTGTATTATAATAATTATGCATTAGTGCCTCATTAGTAGGGGGTAACATCCACACTGTTTCTTTTTCCTCTAGTGTATTTTTGATAAGTTAACATTTTAAAAATTCTTATTTAGCGTAACCAGGAGAATGCACTTACTCGTGTCTCTGTGTGCGTGTGTGTGTGAGCATCCCCCACGGGCAGGGGAATGGCACTGCGTCCTGCTCATGATCTGTCATGGAGGGAGCTGCCAGGGCTGGGTAATGAGGAATCCACGGGCCCGTACCACGTATGAAATGCTGTTGCCCTGAGTCACTTCGGTTATCTGGATTCGGTGGGGGGCGGGGGCTGCCTTCTAGCCTATAGCGTTAGCACCCGTGGGTCCGCATGGGGCAGCGGCAGCGCCCTGGCTGTGCCGTGGCTCGCGGCCCCTCGCGCTTTGGCCGGCAGAAAGCGGGGCCCGGCCGGCGGAGCGTGGCCATGGCCTCGGTGGCCTTTGTGCGCGCCCATGCAGTAGACTTGGTCTCTGGCGTGACTAATCAACCCGTTGCACTATCCCAGCACTGTTGAATGATTTGATGGATGAAATGATGGCATTTTTCTGGATGCTGATTTTTAATAGCACTTGAGTTATCAAGTGTTTGTGAAGGGAAGGCAGTGGTGCTGTATATCCTTTTAATCCATCACAGCCCCGCGACTTTCACTAACGGCCAGGAAAGGATACCTTGACACACCATTTAATCTTTTTTCACTTTCCTAAACAATAAAAGCTGATTAAGTGTCTTTGCAACTTTGTTTGTGGCAGAGGCTTGTGTCTGCATACAGACCATATTAATCCTGGAGAGAGAGAGAGAGAGATCCAAGATAATGAAGGAATGAAAGACTTCTGAGACTTTCCTTACTGTCACTCCTGCTACCAGAATTATAATTACGTTATAGGAAGGAAATTAGTGCTAACCTGAGAGGAGCAATTCCACTGTAAATTCTACCCCATCATTAATTTCCTTTTTGCACTCTGAGTCAAGGTTGCAGTTTATAGAATTGCAGAGCAAGAAGATGCTTAACTAACCCTTTCTGTTTACAGAAAGCAAATTGACTTTGGAGCAAATCGCCTTCTCATTGTTTGGAAAGACAAAATAGTACATCAAGGAAAAATATACTAATTGATGTCTTTCTAAATAAAGCATGAGCATAGAGTTATACTAAATTGGTTGTCTTGTGCCTCAAATTAATCTCTTCATTATATGGCACTAGGCTGAGTATTTTGTGTTTCAATCCATCTTTTAGAACAGCATTTGATTAATCAACTTAATGATGACAGTTTTTAGCTTGTGACAAATGATACATTTATGCAGGCAATGTTTCAGATGATCCATGCTATTGTAAGCAAAAAGAAAAGAAACATCAATTTAGAAGATTAGATTATTATGCCATGCTTTATACTCTCTATAGTTTCTCTAACAAAAAAAAGTGAGGTTTAGATTATAGGTAGACTGCTACCTGGAACTAATAATATTAAATAAAACTTATATACGCAGTATCTGCCTTCCTCCGGTAAATATTTTGCTTAAGAAATAATGTTAACTGTATGTTCTGTCAAATGGGAACTTAATCAAAATAGAAATCATTGCGGTTGACAATGTGATCACAAGTGGCTTTGTTTTAGAAAGTTAAAACATTGTTAGCAATACATCCATGTGTTGCACTAGACATTAACTCTTCTTCACATGTAAATAGGAACTGATCCTATTTTATAAGGCGAGAAATCAGGCAGCGAAACCTGAGCAGTAACAAATGAGGGGCACCAGCCTCCACCCCGGAGCGCCTGCCGGGAGATGCGAATCGCCTCCTCAGAGGTGGGGTGACAGGGCACATCGGCACCGCTACGGAAAGACTCCTAAACCATAGCTGGCTCCTTTCACCTGAGCGTAACGTGGAGGAACCCAGCTGCTTCAGGGGGAGGACTTTTTGTGGGACTGAACTCTTTTATAATGTTTGGTCCACAGTGCGAAAGGATAATATTGGTACATAATGCTCTCATGGCCAGTAGGGGCAGAAGCAAGTATATCGTTACAAGCATCTCCCTCACTGTTTCAGAAACTGTTTTTTTTTTTCCTATGCAGTTTGTGTTGTCTGCCATACTGAATATGCTCGGTAAGTGACTTGTAATACTTCATTAATTTCTTTTCCCTGTATTTTACTAGCTAGATATGAAATGGTAAACTCAAAAAACTTCCAAAAAGTGAGATACAGGCATAAGCTTCAAATTCAGTCTGTTAGTCTTTAGCCAAATAAATTTTTTCTAATGGGAAAAATTACACACATTTGTGATGCCAAAAATACTGGGTTTAAAGTCATTAAAGCTCAGGCATCCAATGAATCATCTTTTTAGTTAACAGGCCACTGCTGTTTGAACTCTGCAAGTTTCATGACTGGCAAAAAGACTGCTCTTAAAAATGCCTAAATATTTAGTAGAGATCAGCAGATCAGTGAAGAACGGGATATCCACAGGTGGGTCAGAAGTGATGCTAGTAAGAGAAGGACAACCCCCCAAGGGCCTTGCCAGCTCCCTCCCCTTGCCCCGAACGGGCCGGGGCTGTAGGTCACTGGCAGGCTGGAGAGCTGGTGTGGGCAAAGAAAATGAAAGCACTTAAGAAAAATTTATTGTAGTCCTGACTGGCCACAAAAGCAGCACATCTGTCGTGTCACTGTTTTCTCCTTCACTTTGGAGACAAACCCTACCCAGGTTCCATCCCCTCCTGAGGTTTCCTATTTGCCTCAGTGATTTGGGAGGGGAAATAAATGGCACGGGCTCCTCTTCTGTACCGTACTGCCACCCATCTGCCCCTTTTTCCTCTCCTTCATGCACCCCAAGTCATTTTGTGCAGCGCTTCCCTTTGTGTGGGGAAGGCTGGGGCTGCTCGGGGCTGCCCTGCAAGGACGAGCTCAGCCCAGGCTCTTGCTGGGCATGGCACTGCTAGTACATCTGAACTGGCCGAGGGCTCTGGGGCTGCAGCCCGTGTGTATGCGGTGGCAGGAGAAGGTTTGGGTGAAGATGCAAGATCCACTGGAATGAAATAAATTAACTTTTAAAAAAAAAAAACCAACAGAAAACTAGATTTGACATAATTCGGGTGCCAGAGTTCTGACAGGCTTTACAATAGGCTGTTTAAAAAATATATATAAATTAATAATAATGAAGAGAGGATAAAGTTAGGTGGTGCGAGCACAGGCCAAGCGCAGCTGGCTGGTGTACAGTGCTGTGAGCACTGTTGCATTCAGAAGGACCCCCATGGAGCCGGGGTCGAACATGGGTCCTCCCATGGGGAGCAGGCCCTGGCTGTGAGCGGCACCAAGGAGGGGCTCCCACAGTGCAGAGCGGTCCCTGGGGGGTGCCTGAGCCAGGGGAGCAGCTCCTGCCCCATGCGCTCATGCAGAGCGAGACCCTGTATGGCCGTGTCCCTCTCCGCGTGGGCAGAGGGTTCTGTGGGTGCCGGAGGGAGGGGGCTGCTGTGGCTGGTGTGGGGCCAGCCCTCCCCACTAAGGCTCCTGCCGGCTGTGGCCGGCGGCCCTGGGCACTGCTGTGGCGGGGAGACTGCCTGTCCGGTTATGCGTGCCGGCCCTTACCCCATGCACCACCGTCCGTTTGAACGCAGGCACCTCGTGCAACTTCACAGGTTTCTTGTCGCGTTTCATAGTGATGCAGTTCTATACAGGTTGGTTTGATTCCTGATGGTGTCAGATCAGGTTCAGAGCTCATCAGCTTGAACGAGACATCACTTGGTCATCAGCGTCCGCAGGTAGAGGATCGTATAACCCATATATCTTGTCAACACATAGGTAGCTAAGTAAAACGGTGCGGTGAAAGCGGGCAGAGTGT
>NC_134953.1:75263995-75333995 GCF_965638725.1 Aptenodytes patagonicus | reverse complement strand
GATGTTTTTTAAAAGCTTATAAACAGATTTTATTTTATTTGTAAACCACTGAGACTCAATAAACATGGGGCTGCACTCTACTGGTTTACGATGCCACTTTTTAGAGCTGATCCACAATTTAAGCAGGATACTATCTGCAATCTCCAATTTATGTTTTAAAATGACAGGAAATCGCTGCTTTAAAACCCTGGACCCCAATGTCTCTGTCTGCTGCTGAAACCTGGTGCCATGCAGGGCCAACGTAGCACTGGGGAACTCTGCGGGTCCCGTGGCTGCCGGGGTGCCTGTGCCGTGCTGAGCTTGCAGCACAGGCTCTCCCCACCGGTGCCTCCCAGAGCACATTCCCTAGCAACAAACACCTACAAATTCAAAGGTATTTAAAGTACTTGGAGTGCCTCGTGCGACCAAGGCGGGAATAGTACCACCCGCAGAAATATCACAGCTATATTAGAGATGGTGGTATCTCCAAAAAGATTACCTCCCTCTCGAACCAAGGCTGGAGGAAGTACAGCATAGTTAACCTGACCATTAAAGTGGTGAGGTGTCCTCACCTGGAGGAAAATTTGATGCCTTCTTTTTCCTTCGGTTCAGTGAAGAGGAATTTGATCTACTACAAAAGCCGAAGAAGGTAGAACCAAAGAGGAATACCCCTGGGGGGCCATTTTAACACAAATCTCAACTAGAACTGAAATGCATGTGCCCTTTGCAGACCATACCTAAACTGTGTAACGGAAAGGGATGTTGCTTTGTATCTTTCCTTGACTTTCAGCCTCTCTGCGGAATAAAATGCACTCAGGTGCTTAGTAGCCATTTACCTCCAACGTATTGTCAAAATTCCAGTCTTTCCTGATGGTTTGCAACAGTTAAGCATACCTATAACAGGCCATTATTTTACAGTCATTAAATAATGATGATGCTCTGTGCCAGCTTTGTGCTGGCTATTCTTAGCAAAAGTCAGAGGAATTTTCTGGTAGAGCAACATTTAAGGTGCAGTGCAGTATCGATAGCAGCTCCAGAGTTAGGTGATTTTCTTTGTGATGTCTCAGCTTGTTTCCTTTCCAGAAAAAAAAAAGACAAGAGGGGACCACAAAGGTCGACAGATCTGGCACTGCAGTTCCTCCTTGTACATGGACAAAAGATGATTATATTGTTTTGTCATACTAATACAAAAGGCATTTGATGATTTATAATAATGATTTTAATTCTGAAATTCCAGTGAGCAGCTTAATGCTGTGAGTGCAATAGGAAAAAAACCTTCTATTGTCAGGAGGAAATTCGTGTTGCTCTTGTTTAGTCCCTGTTTCTCAGTGATGCTCGCAGACAAGGACACAGCCCACGGGAGCGCACGCACACTCTGCGGTGATGGGAGCATGCATCGTTCCTGGGGAGGAAGGGCTGCATCCAGCGGCCTGCTCAGGAAGGAAGGAGCAGTGAGCCACGTACAACTTTTAGCAAAACGAGAATCAAGAAGCCAGAAAGAAGAATTCAGTAAAGATTACTTCAGAAAGTAGTGGCATATGATCTAAGGTCACAACACATTTACCTTTTTCACTTCAGTTTTCTTCTAAAACCATCTTGTACTTGTCTTTTCTTCACATCTGTGTAATGATGTACAGCTACAGGGCTAACTCATTCACATTCTGCTATCTTATTGTCTTTGGAAAATATGTCTGAAGGGGCTGCAGGGCTGAAAAGGACTCCTCAGCGAAAGTCGTTGTGACAAAGTAACATAAATGAGAAGAATCTTGCACATGCGAACGTGCTTGGAAGATGCATTGCTTTGGCAAGCTGTAATGCGGCTTCGGCTGCCTGAGCTGACTCAGGAAGCTTTCCATGTCCTTTTGCCTCCTGTATTTTCCCTTTTCTTTGAGTTGCCCAAGTTTATTCTCACTTCTGATTTCAGAATGATTCAGAAGCACCCTGGAGATGCTCCAGCTAATTCTTGAGCTTCCAGTCAGCGAGAGAGAAATTGTGCTTGTAGTGTAAATGGGGACTGCTCTGCAAAATGCTCTCCCACTTGCCTTGTTGTGCTTCAGATCTAAGGCACAGCGGTGGGTGCTCTATTGTAGTCTTCTAAACTTCCTGCCATAGTCTATATTTTTCCTAATAGGTTTTTGAGGGTGTGTATTGATTTCACTATAGAATGACAGTGACCTTTACACGCTGCTGTACGTTATGTCACATTGCCATAGCCCTACTGAGTCCCCATAGCCCTGACCCCACATCCAGCTTGTGAATCAAGAGCTGCACATTTTAAAACCCTGCATGTTTACTCCTAGTGGGTTGGAGGGCTGGAGGGGTGGCCTCAGATATCGAAATGTTCAGCAGCCTTCTGCCATTTGCACTGCTCGAAGGTTCAGTATTGAAAGAAGAGATCCACCTCTGACTCTTCCCTGGGTCACGTGCAAGCAGGATGCAGCTGTGGAGCCCTGCAAGGAGGCGTGAGCAGGCGCTGGAGGCATGCTGGTTTCCGTGTTCAGTCACAGGGCCAAAACGTCTGTCCACAGATGGGTCGCATGGGGTTCTTGCCCTGCCCTTGTGTGATTTTAGCACTGCTCAGGGTGAGTAGAAGTCAGCACCTGTACACTGGTGCCAGTTTTGGGGTTTTCTCATCCTTGCTTCTGTCTGTTCCACCTCCAGGGCTGCTGTTATCCAAACATCAGCAAAGACGATGTCGCTAACGATGGAGAAACCTTGCTCTTGAGCTGTAACTGTCCATGAATGGAGGCATCACCCCTGTGGATGTTGAAGGAATGGAGGAGCCAGCATGCACCCCTGTGACAGGCCATCATCAAGGGCACATGCTCTTCCAGATTGCTCACTGAAGAGTGCCAAGGGTCAGGTTTTCCTCTTACCACATTATGTTTGATTATTTGTAGCACTGGAAGTAGAGGGCCGCTGTGTCAGAGACAGGAGATAAATCCATCAGAACCACCTTGGTTTGCAGATTCTACTGGACAGTAGTGTGTGCTCAGAAACCTGGTCACTGCAATTCATTCCTGTCTGAAACCAGCATGCTCTTCTTTTTTGGGAAGGCCTCAGAGACAGGTTGGTAAACCCCCCCAGATGGTGACTTTCGCATGCTGTTCTTGTTACATGTTACTGAATAACACAACAAACACCCTGAAGGCTACTGCACATGGATTTATTGGTCTTAGTATCACCATCAATGTGAAGATGGATTGTCAGCATAACATATACATGAAGGAAGCTTAGGAATAATTAAGGACTTTCGATTTGAAACAGCACCCTGCAGAGTTTCAAGAGAAACCGGAGGCAGTTTCTTCCCCCTCCCCCAGCTAAGAAATATGTATCTATATACAAAGATACATATACTAAACTAAATGGGAAAGAAATGGAGATCATATTGAACAAACACATGAACACTGAGAGAGAATCCATATTCATGGCATTAGCTCTGCAATGTCAGCTCATCAGCAGGTACTTCAAACATATTGCTTCCTCCCAGAAATTAAACAACAAGGAGGGAAAATCCACCCTAATTTACTGTGAGTTACTGAGGGTTAAAAGTTTGGAACTGTCTTGGAGCCTGCTAGATCAGAAATGTTGACCTGTGGCTGACAGGTACTGAGTACATTAAGGGTTTGGTATGGAAAAGGCTTGGGCATTTAGTCAGCCAGTTAACAGGTATATTAACTAATTTGTTTACTGATAAAAAAGACAGCATTAATACAAAAAGAGGTGTAAGTGCTTTTCAAGTAACAAAGTTCACCAACTTTCTCTCCATTGTGGATCTGCCTAGAAATATCTTTTTCCCAATGTTTATGGGTTAGAACTAGTCACTCTTCCTTTGCTTGCCTGACTGTAACAAACTCCACCTATTGGTATCACCATAGTCCAAGCTAGCCAGTAAATTATTTATTTATGTTTATTCCTCTACGGTACAAAATACATGTTTTGAGAATTAGTGGGATTATATTTAAAATCCTACAACTGAGGTAGGCTCTTACCCTAGCAACTTTGAGAGTAGTTTAGCGCAAGTGAAATGCAGTGTGGGACAGTGTTTCTACTTCTGCTCTGAGCTTAGTGAAAATGACCTGGGAATATGAAGGGCTGAATATCTGCTGACAAAACAACTGGATCTTCTGTTGAAGGGGAACTGGCAAAGTCTGGCATTTCTCAAGGCCAATTTTGTTACCTGACATTCTGCCAAAAAGGAGCTGCGAGTGACGAGGTTAAGGGCTCATTCAATGGCTGTGAAATCAGCATCGAACAAACAGCCGCAGGGAGTGCCAGGCCATGTTTAATCCTTTGCCTGGAGTCTCCTAATATTAGGATTACTCTTGACAGACAGAGCAAAGGCTTCCATGGGCCTAGGCGACCAGGATGAGCAACACAAAACAACTCATTACAAAGCACGGGGATAGTGATGCAGTGGCAGAAGCTGCTGGTGAGCCTTAGCTACCTTGAAAGCATCCATGTCTTAATTTTCTTCTGAATCCTTCTTCCTCTCATGAAGAAAAAACAGTTAAAACATAGTCAAAAGCCTTTTCTGAACCCTGGACAAAACAGCAGAGTCAGCTAATTTTGTCTGGCATATAATTGTTAAAAATCTGACAACCACATAAACAGAACAAAATTTTCCAACTGCCTATTAGCTTTGTGACTTATGGGCTATGGTAAAGAAATTGTTCTACCTAATTGCAACGACTTTAGCCAAAACAGTGATTATAGCAATTTAAAAAGGTTTCTTCTGCAGGTGACCACTTTGTCTGATGGCCAGGTTAATTTGACCACACTTGTTAATTTGAATCACATTCCATAAGAAGATGATGACAAGGCCTCCATAACTGTAAGGCTTGTAAATATGCAACTAATACTCCATTCACCGTTTATCCAACCAAGCCGCCTTCAGGTGGTGAGCTGTGTCTTCAACTGCACGTTCATGATTGCTCTAAGAGTGCTTGTACTCTTTCCAGAAAGACGAGTCTTCGCACACCTTCAGCTGCCCATTTCCCAGGTGGACCAGCTGACATTGTCAAGGATGCTGAGTTACAGGCAGACTGGATCCCAAGACAAGTAACATCCTGTGGAGCAGCAGAGTATGTTAGTTATCCAAACGGCTGCGCCATTATTTATAAGGCGGCAAAGGTTGCATTGTCGTTTGACTGTAGCACCTGTGACTCAGCAACGTAGAAAAAGTTGGATTTAAGTCCTTATCTGCACTACACAGGTGAGATACAGTTGCCACACCTGTAGATGTGCCTGGACTAGTTTTCGTCTTTGAAGGAGTTGCAATGAGAAACTCAGGGCTTGGTATTTGCTCTGTAGTAGAGGCTTAGGTGGTCATGGCTTGCTCAGTATGGGTCACTGGACAGAAGCTGTCTCAGGAGAACCTGCAGACTGACGTTGCAGCATAAACACCACACAAATCTGCGTGTGGGTTTTATCTACTTGGTGTAGTGCAGTTATCTCCGTAAAGTCAGACATGTAGCTAGGACAAGCTGCAGTGTTTACTGGTGATGGTTTTGTAGCGGTGACTGGCAATGCTAGTTTTTCTGTATATGTGTGTAACTTCAAACGGTGCTGATTATTGTTTGATAGAGACAGGATGTGTCATTTTCTTATCTGTCCAGTTTCCTCCATGGTGATCACTTTATTGGAGCAAGTAGGCAAAGCATGTGCTTATATACATACTGACTATCATAAAATTGACACCTAAAAAAGTCAGGTCAAGGTACAGGTACAAACATACACACATACATACAAAAAAATATCCTACAGGCTATAGCAAGCAGGACAACAATAGTCCTAGTCTAGTCCATTTGGCCTCTTGTCCTGGTTTAACCTCAGTCGGCAACTGAGCACCACCCAGCTGCTCGCTCACTTACCCCCCTGCCCCGGTGGGATGGGGGAGAGAATCGGAAGAGTAGAAGTGAGAAAACTCATGGGTTGAGATAAGAACAGTTTAATAATTGAAATAAAATAAAATAATAATAATAATAATATACAAAACAAGTGATGCACAATGCAATTGCTCACCACCTGCCGACCAATGCCCAGCCAGTCCCCGAGCAGCGGCCCCCCCGGCCAGCTTTCCCCAGTTTCTGTACTGAGCATGACGTCCCATGGTATGGAATGTCCCTTTGGCCAGTTGGGGTCAGCTGTCCTGGCTGTGCCCCCTCCCAGCTTCTTGTGCACCTCCAGCCTTCTCAGTCGGTAGAGCATGGGGAGCTGAAATGTCCTTGACTAGTGTAAGCACCACTTAGCAACAACTAAACCATCGGTGTGGTATCAACATTATTCTCCTACTAAATCCAAAACACAGCACTGTACCAGCTACTGGGAAGGAAATTAACTCTGTCCCTGCCGAAACCAGGACACCTCTAGAAGCCAAAACTGAAAAGACTTGAAAATTGAGTAAAGAGTCATGAGGTGATGTGGTTTCCTTGGTCCACTAAAGCAAAAAGAAGCTTGTGTTTTTGAGGAGAAAAGAGCAAGCAAAGAATGAGGCAACTTTGGGGTGGGGGTGATAGCTTGGTCTTTTTCTATTAGCTGAATCTCACTCTGGCTTATGCATTTGTAACATTCAGAATTTTGCCTGAACTCTGTGCACACAAAAGAATCTGCTAAGGAGAGTGGGAAATAACATATGGATTAAGACAAGTAATAAATAAGGTGTAATGCATTTATTCTGGATCCATCCATTCCACCTACCCACATACCTAAAGCACATATCACTGCAGTAGCTTAGCATCATGTCTTACCCCTGGCATGTTCATGTTTATGTATTTCTGTTCTGTGAAAAAATGAGGCAAATTACAGTGTTTCTTTACATTCCACATATGTTGTATGTTATTTATTAATCCTTTTTTGCTCTTACCTCTAAGAAGTATTTCAAATCATCTTGACATCTCATCTATACACAGAGTTAGAAAATTTTGCATTTCCACCAGTTTTACAACCCAGTGAAAACCATTTCTTTCTGTCTTTTTTTTTTTGTTTGGTCAGTGCATCATTGCAAATTTCTGTCATGAAAGAAAGTATTTTTGCCCATGCAAGCTGAGTTTTTGCTTCATGAAACCAGGAGCTACTCATATCCCTGTGGAGGCAATTGCGTAGGGTCAAAGGTTAAATTTAGATTTTTCTGTGACTGATCCTGTTGTAAAGTTAATTTGCAGAATCGTATTACCCAGCCTAGCACGGAGACTGGTCAAAGGGGCAGCAGGAGAACTGACTGAGAGACAGGGACAAGTTTTGAAGTCTAGCTAAGTGGACTGAGCAAAGGCTTTGGTTCAGGGGGGAGGAGCGAGTGGACAGACCACTGCCTGCACGCCATTCCTCTGCGGTTCAGGTGCCTCCTCCTTCAGCCTCAGTGCAGAACTAGGGTGGGTCTGTGTTTTGCCACATATGTTTTTTATGATGTAGGAGAGGGAAGATGCGTTTTAGAGCCCCTGAAAGAGGCACAGTTAAATCAGCGTCTGAGCAACCCTTCTAGTCTTTTACCCTAATGCATGCTCAGAGACTTCAGCACCGTGTTTCTGAGACCATACAAAGCATACATGAGGGCTGCCTTTCTCCCACATGCCTCCAAGTTTCACCATCTGCCCAAAGAATGTGATTGAAAAACTGATGTCCTTTAAATGGCTTATTTTGGGGGTGATCAACGCTTTGTGGCTTGATGTGGTGTTCCATCCTGCCTTGCCCTGCCTGGCACGCAGAGTAAAATGAATGTCTCCAGCACCAGTTTTAGAAAAGTGTCATGGTTTGGGGGATCTAGGTCAAATTAAGCAGCCAACAGACTTCTTGAGTACCTGGTGCCCAGAGCAGGGTCTTGGTGCACTCTGTCGCAGTCATTCTGGCTGCTTGCCCAACACACTGTGGCCACAAGATTGATTAAAGGCCACTGAAGTCTGTGGGCAGTTTCAGGATGCTTTTGGATGAGCTATCAGGCCCTTGGAGAGCAGAACCGTGGCCTTGTTCAGCCGGCTCCAGCTCAGGTTCCAGCTTGTCTGATGGAGAGAGAAACATCACTGCCCTGAGATATGAAGAGAGGGGGTGAATGTGAAAGCAATGCTAATTCCTACTTCTGCCTCTTGTCAGGCAGGTAAGAAACAAAATTGAAAGGAGCTTCACAAGGGGCTGGAGAGCTTGTAGTTTAAAGAAAAAAAAAAAAAGAGAGTGACAGATTCAAGCTCTGGGTGTGATGGAGTTTTGGGGAGCTGAAATTTCCTAAGGCAGCTCATAATTTCAATGGCGAATTGCCGGACCTGATTTTTTAGAGAGGAGGAAGGAGGCAGGCTGCTCAGCACTGCAGGAAAGCTAGTGCCTTGTCTGATGTCTCACAGTAAGACACAAGAAAGAGAAGTCTGTGGAGGCTTCTTTTTCAGCTGATCACCAGTGAGCAGACAGGTCATTTCTAATTAGTACTTGTCAAATTAAACCAAGTTAACCTGACGAAGGTGGGAGATGTTATATCAGAAACTGGGCTGTCATTCAGGACTTTAATTTTCTGGGCCAAATATAAGGGTCTCCTGTGTTCTGGTATCCTTACCAGAATCTTAAGTGCTTTAAAAGAAAATGGGACTTTGCATACAAGCATACAGAAATGCCCTGACTCTGTGGCCTGCCTCCCTCTGAGGGTAACCTTGCCCAGGGTGGGCTTCCTGGCCCAATGCTTGGCATGGGCAGGTCCTGCTCTGTAAGTCCCTTTGTGGTGTTGTGCTCCCTGTTTGTGCGTATCGAGAAGTGAGAGGAAAAACAAAATCCTTTACTCTGTAGGTGTAGGAAGGGTAATTTTTTATTTTGACTCTTCTGCAGTGTTCAGTGGAAGTGGCAGGCGTTGGTAGCTGAGATCACTGCATTTCAGAAATGAGACTGAAGAATGTTATGTATCCTCATGTACCATATTTCATATTTTTAAGTGTTTAATGTTGTGTAAATTTTCACTGATAGAAACTCTTAATAAGGTATTAAAAAAAAAGCCTGAAGTAAGATTAGCAATTTGCACCTTTTTAAAAATGAACAGCACTCTTGTTTTGATATACAACTCCATTATCAATTTGCATCTTTAAAGACGTGTAACCTTTCTCTGATAACTTCTTCTGCTCTCTTTTAGTTAGCTGAAAAGACTCAGTTTTACTTTGCCTGTATGGCACTTTCGTATGTGCGGTTAAAGCAAGCCAGTAACAAAACCAGATTGTTAAAGAGCTGGAGCGTGATTCAGCTTATTGTAGCCTAGGCTATCAGAGTTGACTGGTAATCTTGCTGAAGAGTAGCCCTGCAGGTTATTAAAGAAAAAAAAATTAGTTTCTGGGAATATATCAACAAAAATTTCTTCATGCTTGAACAGTCACATACCCATAACCTTCTTATTTATCAAACTGGCTCCAGGGAATAGTACAACCTTCAGCCTGCTATCATACAATGAACTGTGCCTGTTGGCAGAGCAATCTTGACTGATAATTCCCATCTTCCAGCCCGCCTTACGCTATCTGTTCAAATTGACTTACCCCAGCTATAGCACCCAAGGAGGCACCTTCTACTACGAGGTCCGGCTGTCAGAGGTCAGTGCATTTAGACTATTCTCCAGCATCCTGGCATGTCTGGGAGTCCTTAGACTTACGGACCCTATACAAATTTGTTGCAATGTCAGTATCATAAACAGGGCCATGCTGTTAAACATACGCAAATAATTCCTTTAGCTGAAAGAAGCTTGAAACCTTTTACGACAATGGTTTTATTCTTAACTGTGAAACTGAACTCTTATCTTTATTTTCTTCCTATTTCACCCCCTCACCAATGCAGTAAACTTGTTATCAGACCAAAAACTAGCTATGAACTGCCATTATTTTTATTGTTTTTTCTTCCCCCCAATTAATAGCAATTAACACATGGATGGAGAGGCTTGCAAATTAGCTCAACTCTGTCCGGGCTTCTGCACAAGCTAGCTGAGATGTGGTGCAGGCTGCAAGGCACTGTGGCAAGCCACACATTAACATTATCAGGGAGCCATGCTTGCCCATCTCTCAAGAAGGAGCTGTTCTCTGGCATTAGGGGAAGAAAATGAACTTGAAGATGACAGTCTGGCTGCTCACAGTATAAGTCAAGGTTATGGAGAATAATTCTTGATAAGTCTAGCCCAGACCTTGCTGAAATCACGAGGATTCGTGAGGCCTCGTTAGTAAAGTTAGTCTTCAGTTTTAAAGACGGCTTGTCTCTGAGTTGTTACCAGAAGGTGTATGAAGTTTGGCTTCTGTGGGTGACTGAAATGGGAACCCAAAGAAAAGAAAAAGCATTAAACTATTGATCACTGACACTTCAGATTGAGGATTTTATAAGTTTAATGATACATCTTCCTAATTCATACATGGAAGTCATACAAAGTAATATTCAGTAAAAGATATTCAATTGTCTTCTGCTGAACACATACAATTTAAGTGTCAAACAATAGGACTTTTGCTCCTTTAAATGTAAAACCCTTAATACAAACTGAACTACAGAATGGTTGCTGAGTTTTTGTCAAATCTGCTAGCAATTGATTATATGGGGAAAAGCACAGCACGTCATCTATCAGCTCTCTGCATGGGGGAATGATTAGATTCTTTTGATCATCGATAGGGGTATATTAGGTCTCAAAATGAATCCACTCCTCCAGCTTTTAAAGAAGAGAACAGTCACTCCTGACTGAACATGGGTATGTATAGGAAGATCATAAATGTGAAATACAGGGCTGCAGCACAAAAATATTTGAAAAACCAAAATCTTGGTCTTAGTCTTAGCTTGATTTATCTTTGTGCTGCCGGCAGGAGAGCTGTCCCCAGTGGCAATGTTCTTCAGTGGCTTACACGGCCTCTGCACTGGTGAAAGTGTTGTCCTTGAAATCACCGAGGAATATCTTTATTTCAATTGCAGCTTGAGGTTATCATTATAGTACATTTTAAAGATACGTTTAATTCCCAGTTCATACATGGAAGTCATAGAAATTATTGATTTTTAGCCCAGATCATTAAGAATTTTAACACAGGCTGTGGCTACTCAGATAAAAGAGGTTCTATTAAGAGCTTAACAAAGGTTAATTTTGGCATATAATTAACTTATCAGCTAATGAGCTAAAGACAACTTTATCATTTAATTGCTACATCTGGTAAAAAGTTCAAAGAGGAAAAACAACAGCTTTCAACATCTAAGCGCTTAGAGTAGTAGCCGTGCTTATTCCCTCACCCCAAGGAAGGTTAAAATCCAGCCCTTCTTACAAATCCCTTTTCTTTCTGTTTCTCATTTCTTTCTTCAGTCTGCTTATGGGAACAATTCCTTCACCCTTGGCTTGCTGTATCCATTCTCATATGTTGAGGGGTAGTATTTAAAATGAAGATAAGTGATGAATTCGTAAGCAAATTTCTGAAAGTATTCTAATCAGGGGGGTGGGTAACAGTCTGGTGGAAGATGACATTAACCACTTGCTCCCTTCCCGTGTCATCCCTTCGGTCCCCAAGCTTATTCAGTAGCTGCTGGAGGAGCTTGGTAGAGAAAAGAGGAGGCAGCGTTTCAGTCAGACAAGGACAGTATAGTCGCATTCCCGGTTGCTGTTATGAAGTAATATGCTGTACGGCAGTCTTCCTCTTGCATAACATGTCAACCTAGCTGGAGACTAAGAATTAAATCTAGGAGTTTAGTTAGTCTTTGAAGTTAATGGAAAAACATTTAGTGGGGCAGATGCTCAGCTGCTGTAACTTGTACTGGGAGACATAACAATTTATGTCACCTGAGAATCTGCCTCATTGACTATGGTGGGACCTTGTTTTGGGCCTTGGGCTCCTATCAAGCAGAAGGGTGTCTCAGTGACAGCACTGGCTGTCCTATTCTTTTGGGAGCTCCTGGGTTTGAGTCACATCTTCCCATCCATTTTCTACACGGCTCATGTGGACTGAACCCGGAGTTGCCTGCGGTGCTGAATGGGGCAGAACAAAGAATTTGGTGGTGCTTTGGCAGGAGCTGGGATTAGATAAGGCACAGCAAGGAAGGAAAAACTGGGCATATGTGACGTGAAAAGCCCCAAATCATAAGAAATAGAGGAGTTGTGGGGCTGAGAGGGTGGGCAAGAAGCAGCTGATGTCTGTCTGTCCTCATGGAAGGGTGAATGTTTAAAAGCTGAATGTCCAGGCCAGAGTTTGTGATGGGGTTTGAAATTCAGCAGAAGATCTTCTATCCTTATTCCTTACACCTCCTTCACATGATGAGAAACTTTCCTGCAAACAGGCACCCCGACAATGACAAACCGAATCCTCATTAAAACAAAGAAAGGTTAAGGGGAAAAAATAACCTATTTAAAATGAGGTAACTCACCAGTCTTTGAGCTGTAAATTGACAATAGGATTTATATAAATCCATAATTGTATCTCTTTTACCTGCAGTTAGGCTAGTTAATGATGAAAAAAGTATACAGCCTATCGTGAGGTTTTAATGAGGATTCTTTTTGCAGAGTTAAAAAAATCCACCAAATTAAATTCTGCCAATTTACTCCATTGCAAATTGAGCGCCACCCTGTGCGCAAAAAAATCATCAAGTAGCTTAAATCAGTTACAGCTAAATGTGTAAGTCAGCGTGTGCTTTAGCCTTTTGTCATGAAGAATATATTAGATTTTAAAAATAAAAGGCTTTCTGCTGAGTCTTCATTGCAATGGCTTTCTGACTTTTAATTAAATTTTCAGTACTTGTGGGTGCTTCTTCATGTACTTTGTCCACAGAATTCACAGCATCTCTATCATTATGTGCAGTGGAAAACCAGATTGGAGATTATTAAGCTTGTTCATTCCTTTGTTATTCACTAGTACAATACCTAGAGATTTTTTTTTTCTCTTGTAAGATGAGAGCAAAGCATTTATTCTACAATAATACCCTATAAGAATGAAGCAAGAATGCATAAACCGAACATGATTAGCAGTAGCTGGTAGCTCGTTACATTTTGCTCATTAGACACTTCTGGTCTCTTTCATTGGTGTTAAATGAACTTAATGTAAATTAATAAGTACGGGTTCGTGTCATTTGGAAGAAGCTCGTAAGGAAAAGGGGTAAGAGCAGGTGTTGCTGGCCTCGACGAGGGGTGCCGCTGTCTGCGGCTGTCGGAGGGAACGGCTGCTCCTCACGTGGGACGGCAGGAGCAGTCCCTACAAGGTTGGACATTGCCTTTTTCAACTACAGCACTGGTGGTTCGAGGGGCGACTTCATACAACCGATTACTGATTGGCAGGGGGAAAGAGAGGCCTAACGCTTGCTGACTGTTTCCTGCACCTGCGGGACCCTGGTGCTGGCTCAGAGCATGCGCTGCCTCAGGGCCGGCTTGCTCATGCCTCCCCACTTGCGTCAAGGAATGCCCATCTCCCTGGGAGTTGGGGAGCACAGCGTGTGTGCTGGCTTACTGCCCCGGGAGACCAGGCCTGTGGGAGCGGTGGCCATGTTGGCTCCGTGGCTCCAGAACACCCGGAGGTGCTCCACTCAAAATGGCGTACCTTGCCTGGCCTGTGGGCTGACAGCCTTCCCTCCCCACACACTCCTGCTGTGTCTGTGGGCTTTGAGATGAAAAACTTCACTTGAGTGAAGTCAGAATGTGTAATTTTGAATGGGGTGGCAGTGCAGGCGAGCAGCCCTCTCCCATTGCTTGCCAGGCTGGGATTTAATCCACCGTGTCGTCTCACAGGTGTGGGTGAGGGAAGGCTGGGGCTACCCTTGCCCTTCTCCCCCTGCCCCCAGAGCTCCCCACCAGCTGGAAACTGGGGACGCCACCCTGCCCTGTGTTGGGGGCCTGTCCCGCTTGCTGTGGTGGGCTGCTGCAAGCAGCATGTGGTGCTGGGGGGTAAGGGCATGGCCATGGGCAGGCTGATCTTTGTTGCCTTCTGCTGAGATTTGTGGTAATGAGAGCAGAGCCTGTGTCGTGAGCTCTGCCTGCAGCCACACGTCCATAGTGGAGCTCTGTGGGTGACAGCCTGAGTAGGACAATTGTCTGTGGGTCTACGAGGGAGATACAGAGTCATGGAAATGTGACAGGAGGATGCAAAGGTTTAAGAAATATTCTTATCTCCCCCCACCCGTCAGTGCTCATTGAGCGTAACAAAAATGAATGTGGCCGGGCAGTGGTGGACCTATCATGCACCTAATTTCAAGTGTCTCATCACCAATTATCCCCACGCGTATCTGTTCTCTTTACCTGATGAACTAAGATTGACTCTCAGACCTGGGATCTCTTCCTCCTCTCTCAGCATCGCTTCCAGCATGTCATTTTTCCATTTGTCTGCAGCTGCCACTTTAAAGGCTATGGCCCAGATTGCTTACTGCTCTGTGTGGCTATTTTGTCTGTAGCCGAGTGTCAGTCCTGGAGGCTAGCATCCCCCCTGCCCCAGTTTGTTTTATTACAGGAGAGCTAAGAGCCTTTTCCTGGAATTTGGTGTAAACCAATTTCACAGGGAGCTAGGCCTGTATAGAGGTGACTTTAATGGGGACTTCAGAGGGGTGTTGGGGGTGGAGAGAGTAATGGACACTTTCTTTTTTAAGTGTTGGAAAATTATAAAATGGTGTTGTCTTGCAGAGTGTTTCTCATTAACCTCTTACAACGTTCACTGGAGCTGGCTGGAAAGCAGGAATTATGGTGGGGGTGGGAGAGAGGAAATCTGGGAAGTTGGTTAGTTTTTGTTTTGTGTCAAAAAAACGGTGCAATTTTTTGAGGGGGAAAAAAGAGACATCCAGAACCAGTCCTCCCTCCCTTCTCTCTCCCTCCTGTTGCTGTCGGTACTCACTCAGCATGTGGCCAAGCCCTGTTCAAATCCTTTCCTGGCCTCTTTCAGAGCGAGACTTGGGCCAGGGTGTCCCAGGGAGGAGCAGCAGCAGCAAGGTGGCTGGCAGTGTTTTTTGGGGTGGCTCTGTATGGACAAGGGTGTGTTGGGGTTGGAGGGGTTTTGTCCCTCTCCACCCTGGGAGGATGCAAGCCAGTCGCAGGCCATGCGGGCATGCTAACATAGCAGCCCTGGGGCCCTGTCTGCACCCATCTGTGCTGACATCTGTGGGTCTTTTATCTCTCCTCTTGCAGGTGTTCTGCAGAAATGGGCTCCAGAGCATGTTTTCTATAAAAAACTTTCCCTTTTGACTCTATTTTCCAATGAAGGGTGTTTTTTAGTAAGAGATCTCAGCCCAGTTCTATCCAGAGGTTGCTGCTCTAAGCCATTAGCTATTAAGCACTTCAAACATGGGGAAACTGCCATTTCTTATGGTTATTGTGGCACTTTGCTGAGACAGGGTTGGGTATCCTTCTGAGGAGGTGTTCAGGGAAGGTAAAAGTAGAGGGGGACAAAGACCCAGCCTTATTTTTGGTTCCTATAGGGCAGTTTGTGTGGAAGGTATCACTATTACATTCAAGTGCTGCAAGCAAGGTTGCTAGACACCTTAAACATTCTCCAGCAGATCCACGTGAGCTCTCATTTGTACAAATTCTGGTAAAACAAGTTTTCTAACCTAAATCAGCACCAGCCCAGCACTAAGGAGCTGGGTTCTTTATTTGGCAAGGTATCCTCCTTGTCAAAATGCATTTACATACAGCCCTGCAGCCTATGCACTAATAGCGCCTCCCCCTGCTTCTGCCTCCTAGTGGGCTGTCTGAAGGAGGCTATACATATGTATTAAGTTATTAAGCAGTGGTGAGGGTTCTCACAAGTTCAAACGCAGAGCATGCTGTGCCTATGCTCAAATGTCTCCAGGAGGGCCTGGATTAATAGAAATGCAAATGGAGCATCTGCACAAGGCCATATGATTAGAGCCTTCCCCCCTCACACCTCAAAGTCAAAAGCAGAAAAACACTGCATGTGAAATACAACCAAAAAAACCTGGTGATATAATATGCAAAGTCTGTTACCAATTTCAACAGCAGTCAGCAAAACATTGAGCCTCACCCCTCTTTAAGCACCATTGGCCCTACCTTCTCAAAGGTAAGTGGTTTAATCAGTGTTGAATTGCTTGGGTCTTAGAGTCCATAGCGACGCTTGCCTTTGCCTAGGATTCCAGTGAACTTCAGCTCAGCCCTGTCCAGCAGGAATGCCGCTAACCTGAGCAGAAAAGCTCCTATTTCGTGCCAACTTATGCAGAGTTCTTTCTGTACTGATGGGAGGTTTGAATGTGGCACATGCTAGTAAAATCAGTCATTAGTAAAATCTGCTAGGACAGATACGCTCAGTCAAATTCTGCTTTCAGGAACTGGTATTGATGTGAGTCCGTATGTAATCGCTCTGAGTCTATTTCCTTCTACCTGACAGTAGAATTCGACTCACTTGAGCCATATATCCTGCTGTGCCAAGGTTTTACATCCTTCTGGAGACACCCATTCAGCCATGGTGTGGAACAGTGTGGCCTTATCAGATGTTGGTTCCTGTTGCCACAAATGTGGAATAACCAAAAGGCAGTGAAGCTATCATTTTGTGCCCTTGGTCCCAGCCAGATCCATGAGATGTAATGGGAGACGGCTAAGTGATTTAAAAAACTTTTCAAATTTTCCCTCATGCAGTGGTATCAGGTTCCTTAGAGACAGTGAATGAGAATGACTCCTCTGTGATGAGATCTAGACATTTCTGCGGGAAATACAGACTCATACCTGTTCAATACCCATACAATCAGGTGTCTTTTTTTGTCACTTCCTAGTGGTCTGTCTTCTCTGGAGGTAAATTGTCACAGGTTACTGCAGGCCTCCTCTGGCCAGGATCTTCTGAAGAGAATCTCATTCCACTAAGAGCTTTGCTGGATAAAGTCTGTAGGGACAGAGGGACAGATGCTTGCCATTCTTTGCCTGCTTGCCAAGTTGATCCCAGCCTTGCAGGGGCATGGCAAAAAGAGAGGTGCTTATGGGGAAGCAGCTTACCTTTATGTTCTACATATGAGACTGACTTCCCATTGGATGTGGATCTGCTCTTGACACATTTCAGAACCAGGTATGTGCAACAAATCTCTCTTATCCTCAAGCATCGCCCTTGCATATCTGTACCATGGATGTATCTATGCAACCAAACATAGTCCTTTAAGTTTTCGTAAGACTAGATATTGCAAAACCTTCTTTTTTGCTTCTGTGCAGTTGTCATATCCGCTTGACCAAGAAGCCATCTTGGCTTTGGAAAGGTTTTTTGGAATAGGATTACAGCTGTGATTCTAAATTTAAGCCACTATTAGTGATTCTGTCAGAATAAGAAATCAGACTGATCTTTCACACTTTGTGGAGGTTTAATTTAGTTTATCCTCGACAATGACTCTCTTGACGGTATAGGCTATTCACAGATGCTGATATACTTACTGTCTCTGCGAATGAGGGAGCAAACTCTTGAGCTCTTCCATACCCTAGAATAAGGCTCATGAGCAGCTGTTGTTGCCTGTACAATGGCTCTATTTAATATGTAGAGGGTAAAAACACATCTAGCACTCTGACTATGATTTTCTGTATGGAAGTGGGGAAACTAACCTGAACATAATGTAACTTGGGTTGTGAAGGACAGTCCCGTATTTCTGATTCAAATACCTCTCAGTTATATGAACCTTACAGAGCAGCTGGTGATCATGCTTACTGCTTTGAGTGACTTTAACAGCTGAAATATGAATATTGCCCTGCAGACACTGCAGTTATTTCTTCAGAAGCAATTGCCATGTTCTCTGGCTTTTTCTGCGCTGCTTGTTATTGTAGTCCATGTTTTGGTCACCTGCCTTGCATTCTGAGAACTCCTTTCATACATCTGTTGCAGCAAACACGCTCTTCCAGCTTCCTTTAGAGAACTTGGAGAATTTGTCCTTGTTCCCCATCTTAGGCTTGCAAGCTGGAAAGCAAGCCAGAAAACAGCCACCTGTAAAACAATATGTTCTACCTTTGCCAAACAGCATAGGAAAAGCTGCAGGTTTTTTTGCAGGCAACTAAAAAGGGAATCTATTTGTAAGGGAAATAAAATTTTGTATATGTCTTTATACAAGTGTACCTGGAAATGTTGAACCTTGTCTTCCTCTTTGTCTTTAACATTCACAGAGCAAACAAAACGTTGGGCTAGAATGGGAAATCGGGTGTGATTCTTCTGTTCAGTGTCAGAATAAGGTGACTGTGAGCTGTAGCTCACCTTACTGGTTTGATAGGTGTTGGCATCCTGCTTCACAGTTTTCCAGCAGAACAGCAGCATGACTATATGCAGGCCTTGACTCTTCAAAGACATCACTGAATTTATTTGCATGGTAGTTACTCAACTTTCTTATCTGGTTTCAAACCTTAGAACCAATGGTATGTAAATTCCTAAATAACTGCACACACCAGGCCTGCACAGACCAAGATAGAGGAAGAATTAATAAAACATACATATGAGTCTCTGCTGATTTCTCTACACATTAAAGGCGAGTGATTGCCCAGCAGTGAGCACATTTGTATACATACTTCTCACATGCCATTAACAGAGCTGACCTCTTTCGGCAGCATATACAAACCCAAACTATAGCTACAGCAACCTTTTTATTTCTTTCAGTCAGATTATATTATTGGGGTGTTTGCAGTTTGGTGGAGAAATGAATAAAGCAAATAGTCCCCCCAGGTTAGATGAGAATCTGACTTCCAGTATATTATGGGCAGGATGAGCATAGTATCTAATGGGAGAAAGCCATTCCTGTCCAACCAGTTGCTGCAGTTCCACAGTAAAAACAGTAATATATTTCTGGGAACTTGATGCATTTTGGTTGCAATTTACATGGTTGGTTCAAGTAGAAGAGGAGGAGGAATGGAGAAAAAAAAAGAATTATTTGACATACAAGTATGCAGTAATTAGAAAAAAGTAATTTATTATAACCTTTACACAGTATTTTTATTTGTGATTATGTTCTGAAATAGCACATCAGTTCAGTGTGGATCAGTAGCTGTGTCTGTCTGCTTTGATATCTAAAGCAGGATTTTGCTATATATAATTTATTTTAAGTAATAATAAGTAACTGCCTAGGTGAAACTCTGGCTATTCTTTCACATAGTATGACCTACAGTAAAAAGCTAAAGCATTCATATAATATTCAAACAGGAGCTCTGCCTTTCAGTTATCTAGAGAAAAAGCCAGTTTACTCCTGTGAAGGGGGCAGAGCAGGGTACTTACAGGTGCAGATATGACCGAGTAGTGCAAGAACCTACTCCTCCTGGTTCACTACTGCCCCTCAGCTGGAGATTACTGCAGCCTGCAGATCAGATGCCAGACAAATCCTGTGAGTGCTCCTGGCCTGTTTCAGGGTAAAGCCAGCCAGATAAATTTAAATCACATTGAAATTATTTAGTTCACATACAGGTACTTGCAGCACCTGAAGCTGAAGTAAGCAGCTGGGTTGGTAACCCTTACGCCGTTTCAGCGAGGTCACTAGAGGAGGTCTTGGTTGCACCTTAACCTGGCTTTTGCTGCATCTTGTACCAGAATATAGCTCCTCAAAACATTCAGCTCCTGCTTGGTGCAGTGGTTGAGCCCTGGCACTTCAGAGGATGTTGCAGATCCCGATGAAGCGCTTGTTTAGGGAAACATTGCTGAGGGGATGCTAGGGCCAGATCTCCCACCGTTGTAAAGCATCTGAGCCCCAGTGAAGCTGCGTGGTTATGCAGATGTTAGTACACAGTGCTGCAGATGCATCATTACTGGCAATGCTGTGAAGTAAAGGGAGAGCCTGGCTGACAGTCAGATGTCAGCTTGGGTCTTCAGGATGAAAGTTAGATATCTAGCATCTTTTGAGGTGTTTTCCAACCACATTTAATTAGGAATGTAGTAAGCCTCTCTGAACATGGAGCCCTTTGTTGCTGTTTTCATAATGTCACTTCTCAGAATGGCACAACACAGTAAATGTTGTTTAGGATGAACATGCTGCAAAAAACTGTAACAAATTACTCTTTCAGGAAGGCTTAATGGTGGGATAGGTAGCCAAGATCTGGAGATAGCTTAAAGAGAAAATGTTCTCCACATTTTTTCATGACTGTGTTGTGGAGCAATGCTCTCAACGCAGTCATGACTGGGGCCTTCCCTCCTTTGGGCTTAATTGACTTGTAAGAAATCAAGCAGCTTCTTGCCAGATCAGAGCCATGATGAATTATGAAGCTTCATTTAGTCCCCTAGATGGACTGGCTTTAGCTCCATTGCTTCAGAGGAGGGGACGTACATGAGGCACAGAGATTAAATAGCTTATCCAGACAATTACAGCAGGTTTTAGTTAAACTGGGAATAAAATTGTCTGATCCCTTCCCTCCCTTACCTCTTTGCTCCTGACCTTTAACATTAAATCCCTGTTTTATTTTTTTCTCCTGTGTCTACCAATTCATTGTTGGTAGGCTGGGTTTTTTGATCTTTACAATTTGGTGGCACCACATGGGAGGTGTAGTTTAACATCAGCCTGTACAAACTGAACAAGGTGGGAAGCAGGTTCTAACAAAATCATGCTTTTATTTCAGTGACAACTTATAGGAAAGGCTAAAAAGAGGCAAAAATAGCTTTACATCAGAGATTCCTGGATATAACATGTTCTGTAAAAAGATAGCTGTCTCCACATAGTAACTTTATGACTTTTGTGTTTACTGTGGTTCTTTTTGCAAGTGCTTTTGAGGACTGCAAAGAAGAGCTCTTAGTTACGGCAAAATCATCCTGTTCAATACCAGTCACCTAATACCAGCAAGGCCAGGTTTAGGTTTCTAGGGAGCCAGTGAGCTGAGTCAGTGGTATCCTGTGGACACTACTATATGTCAATCCTTCAAAAAATCCTTCTGTTGCTGGCTGGGAATCTCCCAGCCACCACAGTTCCTCTTCTCTCCAAAGCATAATGAGAAACAGTGATCTCTGTGTGTTTGGCTTCTCTTTGAAATGCTACAAGAACACTCTTTCTTGCTGCATTTTAGAGCAATGTAAAAGGGTGCACTCAATGGACTCAGATCTGAAGGAACACAGCTGGTTTTTTGGTTGACCTGTTTGCTTTTAGTTCCCATCCTTCTTTGGAAGTCTGTCTAATTTTATAGGTACTGTGCTTCCAGCGGCCACACACAAAATTAAGGTGGGATGTATAAGATGTATATTTTTTGACTACTAAGAACTGCAGGGTTAAAATTCTTTTCTACTACATGAATGGTACAGTCGTGGGGTTTTTTGTCCTTCCAGTATGGTCTATGTCCCCTCAAAACAGATCAATAAACAACTGGAGAGTAGCCCCAGTAGAGATGGCCATCTGATGCAAATGCTGATGAGAGGTTGACCCTACACTGTTATACTTGACAGATGAGCGGAAGGAGAAAAGAATCAGAATTGTGGCAGCCTGAGAAACAAGCCTAAAAACGCAGAGTGTTACTCATCTCCCAGCAGCTTGATCATTCCAGGTAATACCATGGCAGAAAACTGAACTGCTGTAACGTTGAAGTGAATCGCTGCAGTGATTCAAGAGATGTCCAGAAGGAATTGGAAAGGGCAGGATTAGACCTGTGGATGCCTTTCTGCCTGGAATATAGCTTTTTAAGATGGTGTCAGATGTCTGTGGAGAAGTAATGGTATTTACAGCACCATGAAAAATGTCTTGGACTTTTAATGACCATAACTTGTTACAGGTAATTAAATATATGATGCAAGTGCTACACAGCAATGGATACTGTGCTGGGCTAAGTTTCCAGAAACAGCAGTCTAAAATCTGTGGAGGGCTAAGTGGAGCATGCTGGGTGCTTGGCGCTTTAGATAACCAGACTGGCTGTTTACAGGTCTAATATGCGTACATGGGGCCCCTATGTTTGAGAACCTGGGCTATCCTATACACGTAGCTTCTGATCAGCCTGCTCCTGGAGCAGCTGTGGCTGTCTTAACTCTTATGCTTTACATATATTATGTCTAATCTTTTAATCTACAGCTTTATACTTGGATTTTCTTCCTCTATGGACCTGTTTCTGCTTTCCTTCATTTCTCAGTCCATTCTGTCTTTTGATCCTGATGTTATTTTGCAGGGCTTTTATTTCACTCATTGTAATTCTCCTTTCCCACCTTACCCTGACAATAGCCAGGGGTCTGGTTGGCCTTGGTACATCATGTACTCGAGTGGGCAGCCTCATCCCTAGACAGGGCAGCTGACCTTGACTAGCAACTGTCTATTGCCTGCACTAAACAAAATCCAAGAGTTCATTGTGTCTTCATTCATAGTCTGAAGTCCTTCTAGTTCCACTGGGGAATTCCTTGCTAGATGCTATATAAAGATGTAGAAATATGGGTGGAATTTCAAAGTTCAGGTAGATTCAGGGTTACTTACCTGTTTACAGTCTTTGGAGATACATGAGCAACCAGAGTGAATGAGCCCTAGATCCTAGATTCCAGGCTGTTATCAACTCCAACTGGTGGCAACGAGAAGGGAAAATCATTCCTGACTCTGATCATAGCCAAAGGGCTTGTCTTGAAGCCTATTCCAGGGCACTGTGTTGTGGACTCTGGATGTACATTTTGGCCTGATACGGGAACTTTCGAGATGGAATTTCCATGGAGAAACAAGAGGTACTAATTTGTTACTCAAAGTTGAAAAATAAACGATGTTGCACTTCGTAAATAGGGTGTTAATGATAGCAATAAAATAATCGATTTCTCCTCATTAAGTAACAAACAACACAAGCTGAAAAATTAACCAGTTTGTTTCGCACAGTTGGATTAATGGAGAACCAAGTGGGTCTTAAACTTCCTCTCACCAATGAATAATGGCCTAGAGAAACACAGTGCTAATCAAGGCAACACTGGTGGTAGTAAACAAGTCAATCCTGTATTTATTAGAGCAGTAGAACATGCATAATACATTGAGCTCTAGTTATCAGCTGAAACTTGCACAATGCTGGCAAAATAGTCTGTTGTATCTCTATTGGAAGAAGATTGTTTCCGTGACAGGAAATCCATATGTCTAGGAGGAGAAGCATTAATTTAGTAGAAGGTGAGAAGAGTGCCACATGTGGAGCGGGTGGCCTGCTCTTGACTTAACGGCCATTCAGTAATTACTCTAAATGCATCACTAATACAGCAAAAGGCACTGTCAATCATTCAACATCCTGCCTTTGTAAACTTCTTAATGCTGCTTATGTTTGACCAGAAGTTCAGAGGAAACCAGGGACAGTATTTAAAAAATGCGAAAAGCAAAAATACTACACAAGGCAAATCAGGTTTTTTTGCACAGGAATGTGCAGAGTTTTCAGTGCCTGTGAAGCGAGCGTCTTGGAATGGGATTCAACTCAACTGACTTGCTGTGGTGCACAATAGGTTTGGTCTAGAGAACAGCACGCTAGATTGGACCTTGGGAAGCCTGTGTTCTAGTCGTTGCTCTCCCTTTGACCTACTGGATGATCTTCGGCCCAAGTGTGCTGCTTCATAACACACCTACAAGATAGGGATGATGATAGTGCCCATTGTAAAGTGCTCAGAAAGCTAAAAAGTGCCATATGGAAGACATGTAAGGATTACTAATTTCCTTCTTTATGCTTAAAGTATATTAATCTTGAGTTTACTGGTTTTAGTAGAAATAGCCATGATGATCTCATTGGAGGGATTTCCCTCTCATTGGGGTGAAGCTTTCTCTTTTCTGCTTTAGGTGACCATTTATCTACACTTTACTGATTATGCTGGTATCAAGCAACACCTTTATATATTCCTAGTTTAATAAAGAATAGATTTAGTGCTGGGACAGTTGGAAGGTTGTCAGATAGCCCCAACTTTCTAAGACAGCTAAGCATATAGAACAGTAACTGCTATTCAGAAAGCTTCAATTCAGGCTCACAAAACTAGTTAAGTCTTCTAAAGAGTCAATTGTCTTCCCTGAGGACTCCTTGATTTTGTCTTTGATTTAATTCAGGCAACAGTCTTTATGGCAATGTGATTTATTGTAACTAATTGCTAGTTGATGGTGTTCCTCATGCTAAGTGCAGACGTTGGTCTTGGCAAAAGTCAAATGGAAGATATTTTCAGTTTAAATCAGCTCCATTTTCAGCAGCTAGTGGTGTCACCATTTTTTTTCCTAACAGATCACATCATGACACACAAGAAATGTGATTCTGCAGAACTGCAAAATCCGGAGAAGATAATGAAAATTCATAAAGAATTGATAAAAAGAAGAGGAAGTATGAAGGATATTCCTGAAGAAGCTGTATCAGTAGGGGAGTTTCTATTACAGGTAACTGGAGTAAGTCCCTCAGGAGTCTTCTGTTTTCATCTATTTATTAAACAACTAAGAGAGTAAGACAAACTATAAATTAATTATACTTGCCAGTGACATAAAGTCAAGGCAGTGGTGAACACAGATAATGCAATTCATAGACAACAGGAGGCCAAATTTTCTCCTTGCTTACACCTATTCAATCTCACTGAAGTCAATGGGATTGGACAGGTGTAACTGAGGGGAGAATGTAGCCTCAGGCCTTTTCTAGAAAGGGGTGGAGAGCTGGTGAAAGATGCTTAATGTTAATAAATATGAAGTCTTATCCATTAGCCTGAGATGCACAAAAGACAAAGAATAAAGTGAGCAGAGAGATGAGGTGCACGAGGTGCAGCATGGGCACTTTGCATAGAGGAGCTCTGGTGATTTCAGGGGATGCTGTGAGAGCTCAGCCCAGCCCAAAGCCCGGTAGCTTTTGTGGTGGCTCAGGGGAGTTGCACTGATGAAGGATTTTGAGTGTTTAGGTCTGTGTGCACAACCTGCAAAGCAGCTGCAGCATAGCATATGCCTGTCATGGTATTTATTGGTGACTTACATATACAGTAGCACTGACTACCTCTTACCAATTAAGAGTGTTGTCTCATAAACAGATTAAGTGCCAGTACCTCTCAGCCCTGTAGTTCTCTCACTCAAACTGTTCATCAGACTCTCGTCTGATAAAAGGTATCCACAGCCTTATGTATTCATTCACAATCTAAATCTCAGGTTACCAAGGTAACAAGCAGGTTAATCAGCTGCACCACACTTTCCTTAATTGAGGGAGAGCACTTCATTCTCCACTTCAGTCAACTAAGTACAATAGCCTTTTTTTGTTGGCTCTCATAGACTGTTTTTGATCCACTTGACTCTGAGACAGTTCCCCTCTCCAACTATAGTGTACAGTACTGTACACTAACAACAAACGTGACTGAATTGCTGAATTACACAATGCGCTTTCCGACTGTCTTGTGCTACAATGTTCATACATAATTTATATTGGAATTGCATTAGGTTGTGTCCTTTGCATGAGATTGGTTGTCTTGTAGCTTATAGCTCCAGCCCTGTGATGGAGGTGGGTGTCCTGGTTTCGGCTGGGACAGAGTTAATTTTCTTCCTAGTAGCTGGTACAGTGCTGTGTTTTGGATTTAGGATGAGAATAATGTCGATAACACACCGATGTTTCAATTGTTGCTAAGCGGTGCTTACACTAGTCAAGGACTTTTCAGCTCCCCATGCTCTACCGACTGAGAAGGCTGGAGGTGCACAAGAAGCTGGGAGGGGGCACAGCCAAACTGGCCAAAGGGACATTCCATACCATGTGTCGTGGTTTAACCTCAGTTGGCAACTGAGCACCACGCAGCCGCTCGCTCACTCCCCCCCCCGGTGGGATGGGGGAGAGAATTGGAAGAGCACAAGTGAGAAAAACTCATGGGTTGAGATAAAAACAGTTTAATAATTGAAATAAAATAAAATAATAATAATAATAATAATAATAATAATAATAATAATAATAATACACAAAGCAAGTGATGCACAGTGCAATTGCTCACCACCCGCTGACTGATGCCCAGCCAGTCCCCGAGCAGTGGCCCCCCCGGCCAGCTTTCCCCCAGTTTCTATACTGGGCATGATGTCACATGGTATGGAATGTTTTTTTGGCCAGTTTGGCTGTGCCCCCTCCCAGCTTCTTGTGCACCTCCAGCCTTCTCAGTCGGTAGAGCATGGAAAACTAAAAAGTCCTTGACGACTGTAGGCATTACCTAGCAACAACTAAAACATCGGTGTGTTATCAACATTGTTCTCATCCTAAATCCAAAGCACAGCACTGTACCAGCTACTAGGAAGGAAATTAACTCTATCCCTGCTGAAACCAGGACACCATGTGACGTCATGCTCAGTATAGAAACTGGGGGAAAGCTGGCCGGGGGGGCCGCTGCTCAGGGACTGGCTGGGCATCAGTCGGCGGGTGGTGAGCAGTTGCATTGTGCATCCCTTGCTTTGTATATTCTTCTTCTTATTATTGCTGTTATTATTAGGATTTTATTTTATTTCAATTATTAAACTGTTTTTATCTCAACCCATGAGTTTTCTCACTTCTACTCTTCCAATTCTCTCCCCCATCCCACCGGGGCAGGGGGGGGGAGTGAGCGAGTGGCTGTGTGGTGCTCAGTTGCCGACTGAGGTTAAACCACGACAGTGGGGCAGAGCCATTCTGCACCAGCAAGGCTTTGGGAGAGTGGCCCATGGCTGAAAACAGTGCAGGGGTGCACAGGGGATGGGGACCCTTTCCTTGGCTCTGCCTGTCTGCCTGCGGTATGTTCCCTGCCTCAGTTCTCCATCAGTAAAAGCAGTTCTCCATCAGTAAAAGGGAAGCTAATTTCCTGCAGGTGTATTGCCAATTTGGATTCAGGTTCTTCTTGTGTGTGATGTGCTCCAAGGCAATCTGTGCCACTGCCTCATTTTTTCTGGGACCCCTTACCTCTAAAAATTTAAAAGAAAGAAAACACCATGCTCTATCAAGTGCTTTTTGTGAGCATTCAGTGCTCTGCCTGAGGCCCTCCCACCACCAGCATCTCAAAGCTCACAGTTTCCTACAAGGATTTCAAGTGGTCGGCCATACTTTTTGCATACTGCTTAAGCAGGGAAGCATTTAACTGTCACTGAAATGCAGCCACTTCTGCAGTGTAGCATGTATTTATCATGCACAGAAATAGTGTCCAGCAATTACAGGCAGAAAGTAAACTGCTTGTAACAACTGCAGGGGCATTCGAGTGGGAAGAATGAATTAGAGCTGCAGTATTAATACAACTGATGCAACTTGCGGCAGGGAGTCTGGACTTTTATTTATATACATGTGGATGAACCTCCGGTTTTACGTCTGTCTCATGAGATGGGAGCCATAATAACACAATGCCCTCTAATGCCAGGCTGGAGAGTGAAGCAAGTAGCAAAACTTTGCCCTAGTTCATAAGTGCAAGGTTTTCAATGACCTCCTCAGACACCCCTCCCTAGCCACCGATGTAAACCTAAACCCACCTAAAGCCACTCAAGTACCCCTAAATTTGCAAAAAAAAAAAAGTAAAGAAGTACTAAGAATTTTAAACCAGCACATTCTTTTAGTGTTTGTCACTGTGAACATGAAATGTTGATTTGTGATGAGAACAGTATACAGCTGGCTTCAAATTTTCACCAGTATGGGACTTCTAAATGCCTGCTACTAGCAGCGCCTTTTTATTTATTGTGGTGTGTGCCTCTCTTTAAGTTTGGGAATCATCAAAATAGGGTAGACTCAGCCTTTGTAATGCAACCCTCTAGGAACAATTTTATTCAGTCAAAGTAATACTGAGACCTTGGAGAGGAGAATGGATCTAAAAAGCATAATTTTTTTAAGAGGAGCCCTCGCACCAACCTTCCATTCTATATTATCATTAACAATTTCTGCTAACCCAAGAAGATACAGTGCTTTCTAAAGTACAAGCCAAAGCTCACTCAGCTATGTTAGAAGCAGAATTTTGAATCCCTTAGTTCCTCAAGTCTTTAATACTGCCCATAAATCTTGACAAAATTACTTTTTCAGGCTTCAAACAATGCTTTTTTATGAACTTTTCCAACTGTCACCTTGAGAAATATCTAAATGACCCAAGAACTACTTACATTTTCCGCACTGTGTAAACCGAAATTTCACAACTGCCTATAATTTGAAATATTGTATCCCTCCCTCTTGGAAAAAAAAACCCAACAACACCAAACCCTCACACAGTCATGTTTGCTTTTTCCTCTTGACTGTATATCACATAAAACCAGCTCCCATGTCTGGGGTCCCAAGTAACCGAGACAGAAATCCCTTACTTTTTAAATGAAAAAGTCTTACTGTCTAAAAAAGTAGAGGCTACTCTGCAAATGAGAAAATGTACGTCTTGCTTACCAATGAGAAAGTACATACTAAGTGTAACGTCTGCTGGAGACGAGAGAGAAAGAGCAGGGAGCCCCACAGTCAGAAAGCTCCGCTGCATTTATGCCCATACTTCTGGCGAAGAAGAAAAAACCTCATTCACAGCACGAAAACCCCTTTCAGCATCCTGTGCTTACCAGTGTTAAGGAAATGTTATTGCCCTCTCTTCAGTCAATTTGCTTGAGGTGCTAAACAAAGATGCGAAGTGGCAATCAAGAAAATTATGGTGGTAGTTCAAAGAGAACCAGCAAGGTGTACTGAACCAAAAACGGATGAGTGAGGTGTCTAAGAGTAAGACCAATACCGTGAGGACGGTTGCACTTGGCGAATTGCTGGCAGAAAAAGTGAGCCAAAGAGATGGGTTTTTTCTGGTTTTTTCTCTGGTACTGTCATGATGGTCATATTAGAAATGCTTATCTGATTTTAGTCACTTCAGTATCTTTTTTATTCACATATACCTCAGAGAATGCACATTTCTTCATTTAGAAGACAATGTTTTTGCTGTTCATTTATGTAACATTTTTGATTTGCCAAGATTTGCAAAAAAAAAAAAAAAAGTGCTTGTGGTAGTGAAGCACTCCCAATAAATTTACAATTAAAGCAGGGAAACAGAAAAAAAAATTCTAAAGAAAGGCACATGGTGAGTTCAGCACAGATACTATTCAGAAATTAACCCCAGAAAGTGCTCATTACAAAGCAGCTGAAAGTGTTTATTCCTTGTTAATTCGGAGTTTTATTTATCTCTTTTCTATATATCCACTTGGAAGTGCCCTTAATATCCGTGTACTTCTGCAGAGTCTTCCTGTCTTCACAGAGTTCTAATTAAAAAAAAAAAGGGCATAAAAAGACAAGCCAAACAAGTTGGAAAATTTAATAAAATAAAAAAGACAATATTTTATGTCTTGGTGATGTATACCAAAAATACAATAATGAACATCGATGGGAAGTGAGATTAATCCCACTTGCGAAAAACACCTCCATAACTCATTCGTGACTAAGGCAGTCTTGAATTATGAGATTTGCAGTTCACTCATGGGATAAATTACATACTCCTCAGATAACCATTATGTATCTGGCAATGTGTGTATCATTCACAGCTTTGGGTAACAGCAAGAGGCTGTGCTTTCCTATTGCGTTAGCCGAGTGTGCTCTTCAAACATTTTATTGTACAATGCTTCTTGCAGGGGATAAATAATGCATACGAGGGAACAAAATTTACATTATAAGTTGATTAAACTGCTTAACAGTTTTTAGCCACTCTCTAAATAAGGATTTTTAACCAGATTTAATCTATGCAGTGTTTCATGTCCAAAGAACTAGCATTTAATCTCTGTTTAACTGAAATTTAGTTAGCAATGTTGACACCTCTGCATTTTAACACTGGGATTTCTTTGTGGGACACAATCCCTTTCACTCAACTTAATATCCCATCTTGGTCTCTAAGGGAAAATAATTGAGTTTAGGCTAGTTTTAAATAGCGATAAGGACAAGGAACACAGATGGGTATTTCATTGATTAACACTAACACTGGCCTAAGGCCTTGGTGTCAGGCATTAGATTAGGACATTACGAAGAGAATGACAGAGTTTTGGCACTTTCTTCCTCCTCAATAACATTCTTTCACATATTAAGTTTATCCCACCCTAGGTAGCTACTTTATCATGCAGAAGGCCTTAATCCACTGATGTGACTCTATCTGCTTTCACTTTGATGCTGCCTCTGTTTACAAGAGTAATGCAGCCTGTGTAAGACAAAGTACTCGTGACAAGAACAACTGAATAAGGCTTTTAGATGCACAGAGCTCTGACCTAAAAAAAAAGGCAAAAAATCCTTCAATAAACTTCAAAATACTCCAAACCAAAAGAGAAGGGAAAAAAATCAACAAAAAACAGAGGCTTTTTGAAATGAAGTTATGTTGTTTGCATCATGAAGAAACAGACATGAGTTTTTCATCAAGAAGATTCAACTTTACTGATCTTCTTGTACTGCACTTTATCTTTTCTTCACCTTTGACCTTCCTTTCAGTGTCTCCTCAAGGCATCATGAACGTAAGCCTTGTGGTGTTCTTTTAGAAGTAGGATTGCTGCTATCCCCTCTGGTGAATTTAAGCAGCTGTTGGAGTCAGTGACAAGGTTGGCTACAGATTTGGTATACTGGCTGGGAAAGAGATTATGGGTCAGTCCCCAGTGCTGGGAGACAAAAGATTCAAGCAGTTCAGGATTTTTTGGATATCCGAAAAAGATTTCATGAAATTTGTAAAGATCTAACAGTGTATTGCAGGTTTCATGTGGTCTAAACAGCTTATAGCAAGTAAAACTCTAGGTAGCCAGTAAGTGGTGTTTTCACAGCAATGCTGTTTTGCAGAGGTGTATGAGATCTAGTGAAATATAATTCCACAAAATTGCATCGCTGAAGACAGAAACTAGTGACTCTTAGCACTTGCAGGGACTGTGACTATTAGGTGGACTGCCAGTTTTATGAAACTCAAACTAGATTATTTATGCATTTATTACAGAAAACCTCAGTTGCTGGTGAGGCTTTTTCTCTCTAGTTAATAGGAGATTTAACAGACCAGCTACTGAGCATGGCATTTTGGATAACTTTTTAAAAGCTCATTTAAAGAGACGCTAGCAAATTTACCTTATTTTTTCCAAAGCATGGGAAAATTTTGGAAAGTTCCAAAAGACAATAGAGTTACGGGCAGTGAGCCAAAGATTTTGACCTTATTGGTTTGAGTCTAATGAAGGCTTTCCTCCTACAAACACAGGCCTATTTAGTTTTGTTTGGAGTGTCACTGTACCGGGATCCTGGCTGAAGGTAGGAAAGGAAATTGCCTTCTTTCAGAGTTTCAGACAGTTTACAAAAATTATTATTCTGTGGGCATTGTAAGCCTGCTGTGAATATTGGCAACAAGGAAATCTTATATTTATGTTATATTTTTATATTTGCACATAAACGGTCCTATTAAGATTGTTTAAAGTTATCCGCATGACACAGGGGCAATCTTAAACTGTTCCTGTTTACATGAACTGAAAATCTGGCCTTCAGAGTTCAGACAGAAACAGCTGTGTTCTTCTCGTTTCACTTAAACTGGTGCAGACTAGAAGTAACTCCATGTATGTCAGTGGAGCTGAATGAGAACCGGGAAAAAAGATCCTGTCTGATGGGTGGGCTTTTTTTGCATGCACTGAGGTATCACACTGAGATATTTCCCTTTTAGAAGAAAGAGTGAAAATTTATCATGTGACTTTTCCACCCCTTTAATTTTATATGGTTGTTCCAATCTGTTTTATAGTTTGGACACTGTACGGACAGTCTGTTGTTCAATTTTCATCACAAATTATGTGAGTTCTGCTTGAATTCCCAGCCAAAATCCTTTCTGGAATTATCTCTTTAGAACACTATGACTATTTTTATAATGATAGCAACCTCAGTGATTTGTGTTTACAGAGAATGCAAAAGCGGCTTATATTCTACTTTCCAGATCATGAACTGTTTCTTGTACAGCAGCTTCAAAATGTAAAAAAGGTGTTTGTTTTCCCACTTTTCTCAGTGACAGCTTCATGGCAGTTGAGTCTGTGGTAACAGTTCTCAGTGCAGTTCCTTTTTCCTAAATTTCTTTGTAAAATGAGATGTTATTGGCAGTGCCTATGAAAATGAAGGCTCACAGGACTAAGCCTGAGCCTGACAAAGTGTGGCTGGATGCTGGGAAACTTCTTCACTTTGTTTTATCCTGGCAGCCTAAGCCCAGTTTTCTAAAGACCCTTTCTTGGCAGCCTCTCTAAGCAAAAAGAAGGTATAATGGCAAATTATGGCTTGATTTTTCAGGCACGGACAGGGATTGCCAGCAATCAGCACTTTCATGTTCATTTGCCACCTAATGCAGGATTTCAGCTCAGGTTTCCAGAGATGAAAGGTGAGCACAAACATCTTATGACCTGCCTGTACTCTCCATAGATACAGAATTTGCATTGGCTTTGATGGGACTTGAGAACATATAAGGTCTTAACAGTTCAAAGGATGGTATTAAAAAAAAAAAGCTGTATTCGTTAGTTCAGAACACCAAAGTGATATGAATTTAACTAATTGTTTACTCCCACCTGTAAGCTTTAAAAACCTCTCTCTTTCAAGCACTTATTTTGCAGCTTGTTTCTCTGTACGGTAGACAGAAACTTTAGGTTGTTTGGAGGAGAACTGGCTGGAGTCATGAGGCTTTCGAGTTCTTTATGTGCAGAGCGATGAACAAGCTGGTTTCAGATTTAAGAACATGGTGTTACTTCACATCAGGAACACAAGAGTTTCTCTATAGTAATTACCCTTTGGTGCAGGACATCCTGACAGATAGGGTTTTAAATCTTCGTGTCGTTGGGTTTTTTTGTTTGAAAAGGGATTATGCCTGTGCAGAAAAATGTAGAACAACGTTTCCTTGAGACTTCCTGTCAGTATATGAGTTTAATGCACATCTGAGACATTGGGAGCACTATAATAAGCCACAGTGGTAGTTACCATCTGTCATGTTGCCAAACTACCTCAAGGCACATTTGTCTTTCTTGGGGAGGGAAGAGTATGTCAATGCACCTGTAAATGGAAAGAAAAGCTGTGCTTTTAGCCCATCGCTACCACATAACCACATCTGGTGCTTCTGGACAGACCATAAAGGAGTTTAGCTCCACCTATCCAATATCATGCCCAGAAAGGCAATGCAGAGGTCTAGTCACTCTCTACAGCGTAGTCCACTTCCAAGGCAGCTTCAGTTGTAATCTCACGAACGCCACCAAAATATCACTGTTGTTTGATTCATTGGGTTGCTGGTAGCCTTCCCACAGACTCAGGCAGGAGACAAAGATGAGCTACTGGAGCCTCGGTGGCTCTGGGAATTGCATGGACAGGCCAAAGCCTCCGCAGGTCATTGCCCCGCTGCTAGATGTGCCTGCTGCACCGTTAAGCAGGCTGCTCCTGCGCTAGCCCCTGCTCCCGGACAGGGGGCAAAGCAGGCAGTGAGCCTCAAAAACACGTGCTACTCTTGTGAAATACACCTGTGTGTTTTCTACCGTCAAAATAAACGTGGTGTGCGTGTGCCTGGAGGCCAGGGCACCAGCGTGACGAGGCCTGGTGGGAAAACGGACTAGGGAAATAGTGTACCTGAGCAGGAAAGAACTAAAAAAAATCTGCATGTAGGAAAGCTGGTGAAAGTAAGTATTAATGCTGAAGCACCACAATAATTTGTTGTTTTCCCTTTTTAAGCATTTCACAGTTTCTGGAGATAAATAAGAAAAGTGTCTGAGTGCGAGTGTCAGATCGGGTCTGTGTTGCTCAGAGGCAATTCCTGTGTCACTATTGGGGTGCAATTCCCGCTATCACTGGTATCAAATACACTCTCAAGCATCTGATTTTACTCTCAAAAAGTGAGATGATCACTTTAGGGCAAAACTGCAGCTTCAGTGTTTACTGTGTGCAGATTGCCAAAAAATAGGGTATCCAACATGTCAGACTTCCTTGATAAAATTGGACTATGTTAGAATGGATTTCATCTTAAATGATGACTTTTATCTAATTCAAGCCACCTCCTAAGATGACTGTGCATGTGAACATAATCTAGACAATAATGCAACGGCAGTTTAAATAAAACCGAAAGTCTTTAGGCCCCAACTCAGAATTAAAACTCTTAGAAATCTTGTCTAATGTGTTGTTTATGCTGCCTGCCCCCATTCTTTGAAAAATGCAGGCTAGCCAAAAGTTTTTGATCCTTCTGCTATTAACAGATGGTATATGTAGCTAAGGATAAGCTGGGACTATCGCTTAGGCCACAAGCAAAGGGGTGAGGGATGCTCCCCTGTGGGTACCTTTAAAAGGCCATAAGCTTGAGTAGCAAAAATGAAAAGGTCTAGTGCTGGTGTTAATTACGCAGAAACCACACAGAAAGTGCTCGCTGTCACAGAGTTGAGAGGTTGTGCATCCCTTCCACAGATAAAAGGCATGGTATGAAAACATTTTGCAGAGGACAATGAAGTGAAGATTAGCATAATCTTTTGCAGTATCCTCAGTAAGCTATCCATGAGTGAGCTGCTTTTTTCTCATTCCTTTTGCTCTAATGTCTGGATTTAAGGAATGGCAATGTAAGAATAGGCTTTGTCCTTGAAGCCTGACAGTTGTGTTTTCCCGCCTTCATGTGATCATCCTTGTTGCTAGTGTACTGCTCTTCTGGTAATCAGACAATGGAAGGAAAATGAAGTGTCAGTTCATTGACAGAACCTTATCCTATGTTTTTTCTTAATCCAGACTCATCAGTGCTCTCGCACTCTCTGTATTTCCTCATTTCTTCTGAATCAATAGGGCAAAATCTCTTCTGTAATTGTTTGAGATGAAAGTAAAAGCAAATAACGCAGGAAAAATCCTAAAAATAGCTCCATGGAGCCTAAAAGCAACACAATTGTATAATTCCTCTTTGCTTGGGAGGAGAGCGTCTGTGGTGGGTGCCTGTTTAGCATGGTAAATTGAGCATGCTTTCATATGTGCCTCGGTGAAAATGGCTCTTTAGATGCCCGTCCTCTGGAGCGCAATGTTTAGTTTTAGCATGCAGGCTTAGCCATATTAATGCTACAGTTTAACGCGACTATCTCTAGGGCTGACGCAGTGGCTAATACTCAAGTTTGTTAGCCACTTTGATCCTGAGTGCCCTGTTTTAAGTCTTGCTACTACTGGTTAAGCTAGTGCTTTGTTACCGCAGGGATAACTGGAGGATTCGGAGTGTTGGGAGGCACTATCCCCAAGATCAAAATATAAAAATAGGTCTGAGGTCAGGGAACTGTATAGACCCCCAGAAGCTTTTCAGTTTTACAGCTGGAGATAGTCTCTTAAGTATATATAAATCGTCATTAGGATTCTGACAAAGAAGTGCACGATGGGATTGCTGCAGGGCAGGCTCTTTGAATCTTATTCCTGATAAAAACCACTTCTGGCTGGCTGACAGGAGACAAGGCAAGTTCAAGGAAGGCATTAAAAACATCTTAAATCTATTGATGGCAGCAGAAGTGTTGGGATGAATAGTTTGGGATTAGGATGAAGACTTCTGAGTGTAGTCAGGGCAGAGAATTTGGGGCCAGCTGGCAATTCTGAGGGAAAATATGTCTCTGAATATGGTCAGATTCAAATAATAATTCACAGGATCACTGTGAAAATTTCTGAGAGGGAATAGTTGATTTTTTTCCCCCCTTCTTTCCCCCCTCCCCCAAGAAAAGCCTCTGTCTGATTGAAATATCACTCTAGCAGGAGGCAGGCTACCTATCAAAGAGTCCCCTAGCAAAGGCACCGGTGGGGCAGCAGTCGCTGGCTGCAGTGCGAGGGCAGGAGCAGGTGATGGGCCCCCTCTGCCCTGCTGGGAGTAGCTGCAGCCAGGCCCGGCACCAGGGACTCTCCGCGGCTCCTCCTTTTTAACACAGGGACAGTGTCTTTCCCCTGCCCAGCTTGCCCGGGGCAGCCTGGAACGATGGAGGACAAGGTGCCTTTACCTCCTTGGGGTCAAAATTTGCTTGGTGAGCAAGGAGAGCCTCATTACTCGCCTTTGCAAATCACCGAGCAATGCAGCTCCTCCCATGGCAAGGGCTGCAGAGAGGCTGAGGCAGAGCGGGCTGTGCCCACCAACCCAAAGGCTTTGGGTGGCACGTACCTGTGTCACCATATTAGTGGCTGCACAGTCGACAGTGACATTTAGTTTCCCAAATTCTTCATTCCCCAGAATAACGTGAACGTAGAGTTTTGTACTAGAAGACCAGTAATGTCTAACCCCCTGAATTAGTAATTTCAATGTACCTCTAGACCTACTGCTCCTAGTCAAGGAAAGCATCTGTCAGTGTAGTGTCGCTCATTTATATTTGGATTTTGCATTGATGTAAGAGCACTGAATTGGTTAGAGTATCACACTCGCCACAGGTCTTGATGTGTAAATCTCTGCTGCTTTTGGACCTCCTGGAAATACTTATCTCTGTGCAACTGAAGGGAGCATCCGGGTCTGTCCATAAATGCATACACTGAAATAGTGGAGTATCGGCAGTGTGGCTGTTCCAGCATGGGCTGTGGTAGCTCCTTCTGGCAGGCTGAAGGAAATTCTAGTGGAAAGACTTTTCCTAATAATACGGTAGAAATCATGTTAATATTCTTCCTAACTGATGCCCAGTGGAGCAATGATGGAAAAAAACATGCTTTGTTTGAGAGAAAGACTGGACGTGCTGGTATCTGAGTATACTTGCCATGGAGCGTGGGTTAGAACCTCCCTGGCACAGTCCAGAGCCACTTCATTTGAGACTCCAGTAGGTTATTCCTCCTTGGGACCTTAAGGGTAACAGTTCTTTTCCTATGCTATGTGGACAGTGCATCAATATGATTGAACTCCAGCCTGGCAGATACCTGTGTCATGCTGAGTGCAAATGAAAGTGGCTCTGTTAAAAGAACAGTTAGGTGAGAGGGTGACAAAATGACTTAGTGGTCAGAGTTGTCCTAAGTTCTGTGCTAGCAGTGAGAGTGGTGATGAGCCTTTTGTTAAAGGAAAAAAAAAATGAATTGCAGCTTTTCTATCCAACCTAGAAATCTGCCCCAACCTAATGCAAGCAGACAGGTTCAGTGCTACCTAAAATTATTTTGCCTCGTCAGTGAACTGTGGTGTTTGCCTGTTCATAAATATTGTGGACACCTTATTGTCTGCTCCACTGCCATCTGACACACAAAATTGAATCAAATACTCACTATATCCAAGTTGTTGTCAGATATCAGATACAAAAATAAGCCTGCTTCCCTTTGTGTTTTAGCTATCATGTTGTGTTATGTCAGACTCTGGGATCATACTATGTTTGACTGGGTGTCTCTGAAAAGAACCTAAGTGATCTGCAATTTATGCTGATTTGAGTGAGACAGCAGTTGGTGGACAGCAGGTAATTGAAAGTTTGCAAGGCATTATACCTAACTGTCAGCACAGCTCTGGATTTGCATAATTGTTTAAACCATCAATGAGAATTGTTACATTTAATTACATCTTATTTACAGGGGACTTGCTGCAATAATTGATTATACCTGAGAGAGTGTTAGCTGAGGTACAAAAAAACTGGACCTGTGGAGAAACAGGAACCAGCACATGAGAAAGCTTATTATAAATTAGCTAACTAATAATTATTTTCTTCTTTCAGAAGTACTTCATAATAAGATATCCTTAAAGCACTAGAAATGATAACTGTTCAAGCCTCCCACAAGTGCATTGCAACAGGAGTGGAGATTTGTGTAGAGAACATAGGCATGGCAGGAAAAAGACAGCTCACAGCTTTCTTGAGTGCTACAGAACAAGCCAGGTGAGATTTTATTTCAGTTAAAGTACCTTGGAAGTGCAAGGGCTTCTGTGCAGAGGTAGCACAAAAACCTGTTGATCATTTAGGATGGCAAAATTTAAAATATACACATAGGCCAGGAAGCCAAATTACACAACAGGCTTCATGGAATGCCTTCCATTTTTAAAAATGCAGTCCACAGTACTTTGCAATACATGGCACTTGCTCTCCTGGGAACATTATTCTTCATAAGGTAGCAATGGCCAAACAGCATTCAGAACCCTTCATTCCTGTGGTCTGTATTCATGTAGGGTATGTCCTGTTTTATTGACTATTATGAATATTCGCATCACTGTTTGGTTTTGTTCACACAAATGTTTGTGAAACTGCTGCTTTATTCAAATAAAACCTCTTTGTGTGAAAAAAGAAAAGGACTTGAACAAGAACATTAATCTTTTGCTACTCGGCGTTCAGTCTTCGCCTCTTGGAGAACTGTCATTCATCCAATTAGGTGCAGACACAATATTGCACGACTCAAGCAGATGATTACTCCTCAAAAAACTACCCAGGGAAACAAGCTGTTCACAAACTCTCCATAGGCTCACCTGCAGCACACAGAGAAAATTGATGGAGTTCAATGGGATTATGGGGAATATGAAAAGCTAAACATGTGTCTAAGTCTTGTCAGGATCAGGGCTGATGCACACATCCACCACCATCAGGAGCAGCTTGTGAATTATTAATGATCAGAAAAATTGCCTGTATTAATTGGATAATTTATTTGTAATGAATAATTCGAGCAGCTCTATTCCTGAATGTCTTTCTGCCCTTGAATAAAGCAGTTTGGTAGTGCTGCCTGCCTCTTGTTTCGAATGTAGTTAAAGCTTCAATTAGGCTTGCCTACATTGAAACTTGACATACCAGTTTCTTTCACATATTTGTACAGACAGAGAAGCAAGTCTGTATTTGGGTTGTATTTTTTCAGGGTTTGAAGTCTTGTTCAAAGATCTTGAAAAATTGAATGACTGAGGACATAGACTGGAATTCTGCCCTTCAGTTTATGTGCAAAATCAAAAACATGCAAAGTTTGGTAGTATCTGAGCTTCATCTGATAAGGCATACATTAAAGTATAAAAGGAAAGCCCAGAAATAGGAGACTTGTCAGTTTGAATGTTAGTTAAATAAGTACATAAGATAAACAGTTCAGTGAGGGTTATGTAGCTGAATTTTCAATCAGGATGCACAAAAGGCTGTTACAACAGCATATTCCATTACCAAAAGCATGTAGGATTTGTTGCCCAGAGTAGCAGGCATACTTTGCAGAGGAAAATCTACCAGTTTTAACAAATCTTCCCTTTCAAATTAAATATTATTAACCAACTCAGAGCATCAGAAATCCCCCTGACCCCACACTCTTTTAAAAATCCAGTATCCAGCAGTCTTTGACTGTTCATCTGCCACTTAATTAGGACTGAGAAGCCTTTATTTCACAACTGTTTATTTCATACCTGCAAACAGGTACTGCACACTACTGAATTTAGTTAAATGCATCCCTCTGTTTAGTTTTAATCTTAAAATAAATTACTGTCGCCATTCTGTTTCATAGAATTAGATGGATAGCTGCAAGTTTTTGTGATACTACCATTTAATTTCCACATGGTACAACACATTTTTTAAACTATTTTGCTTCATTATAGTATCATGTTAGAAATAACTGGCCCAGAAATTCAAGACAAACTTACCTTTTAAAAAAAGGAAAGAGGCACTTGATGATTAGGTGGACCAAAGTTCTCACTGCCTGTATCTCTATTGAAGAGAGCTGCTTCCACTGCTGGAAGAAGGTGTATCAGGGACACAGGAGACAGACAATAGGGCAAGAGCCGAATGCGATAGCTTCTGGTGCCAGTGTTTGAGGACAAGCCAGTGACTGCCTGGAAAAGTCACTCTCTAGAGTGAGACGGGATAAAGGTGGAGGTCTGACCTAATCAGGGAATAGGTTTAAATGCTATGGGAGGGAAAAGAGTTGGCTGTGGGCAACAGAGAAGGGGAGAAGAGGGAACAGCTTGTAATGCACCAGTGCAAACACTTGCACCGGTGTGTTACAGAGCTGGGTGGAGAAGAATGCGGAGAATTGCTGAAGATACTGGATAGGGAAACTTGCTTGGGGAGGCCACTCTGCATGTGTGTGTGTGTGTGTGTGTATGTATAAAAAGCATGTAAATATGTGTGTGTATGGGGGGAATTGGAACATTCTGGATTTTGTAAGGTGCAGCACTGCAAGGCATAGGCATCTGCTGTTCCTCTCTCGCAGTCTTCACTTTTGCTTCTTGAGCGTGGCATTGGAAGGAGCTGACAAACCAGGACAAGTGATCCAGACAGCATGGTATCCACATGCAGTTTATGCCGTGCGTAAATCCTGGGTTAGCCAGCTGGCTGCAGCGCTGTTCCCTTCTAGGGTGACATGGGGCAAACTGCCCTGCTCACTACATTGTCACACAAGGTCCGAAAAGGGAGGGCATGGCCTGCTGCTTTCTCTTCCAAAAAATGGCATGTTGTACAAAACGGCGGCTAGGAACGACAGTGAACGCAGGAGATGTGGTGCTCTGAATAGCCATAGCTTAGAGACGGATGGAGGTGCATCTATGTGGAGATCATCAGTGAAGCACCCTCTGTGGTTACAGCTCTGCTCTGTGGAACATTAAGGTCTCTTTAAAATGTGGTGCATAATCTCAGCTACAAACATAACTTGTCACAAATTATAAGGTTCCTCTTAAGGTTTTTAGGGCCTTCCACAGGACGATTAGTCTCGGCTTTCTGTTGCTAGAGAAGACTCCTTTTTTATCTACAGATATTGTACATGAAATTTAAGCATGACTGTTTATTCTGTTTTTTTCACATGTGTAATTTGTCTGGATTCTGCAGGTATGCTTTTTTTTACATTTGTTCTTTGGTGTTAATGCATTTTTTGTAGAATATGTGTAAATAGATATGAGCAAACTGTGTAAAAGTTATTCAGCTACCCAGTGAACCATGTAATCTGTTGATTCATAGAGACAACAGATAATAGAGTGAGATATTTGCTTTACACTGTCTGTGTAGTATCTAGGCACAGAGTCAATTTGTGTCCTGTCGGGGCATGTTGTACCACACTATATTATCACTTTGAGGATAGGCAATTTGGGTAATGAATATGTGAGCTGGGTGGGGGTGGAGAAGTATATCCAATATCTACAAAGTAGAAATGCTGAACCAAGGTTTTGGCTTCATCCTGGTTAATTCAAAGCTCTATCATCACAGACAAGCTCTTTTGCTATCTTGGAAACAATGTTGTTAATTAGCTTCTATCTTCCCCTTTATCATATCATAAAAATGGAAACAGTGCACTAAACACTGACATTTTCTTTGTACAGCAAGTATGAGTGAAAATGCCATCCCTTTGGGAAAACACAAAAATTAAATGGAAGTAAATGAGCATTTTGAGAGCAGTTGAAGAAAAATAGTTGCTAGTTTCTATGCTTGATCCAAGGAACCATTTGACCAGGCTGTTCTTACGCTCGCCTACTGCAGCAGCCCATCACTATGCTGCTGTTCAGCCACTCCCAACAGCCCTGGGGCTGACGGCTGTGCAAATGAGCAGGAGGCGCAGAATAATGACAAATAGGCCACCCTCTGTCCACTCCCCAGAATATGCTTCACAGCATCGGATTTTTGGTTTCTTGTTAATCCTTCTCTTATCAAACGATCTTGCAAGCTGTGGCATTTGTGTGACTTTTCCAGGAAAGTATCCCTGGATTCCCCACAGGTGTTTGCGAAAGAGGATTAATGAAAGAGAGATGTTCCAAGACTGAACTGCTTCCTCCCCTCCAAACTTCTTACCTGGGGTATGTTGATGGTATGTCGTGCAGTGCAGGAAAACGTGGACCTAGGTGCTCTGTCAAGTATCAGAATGGGTTTAGCTGTGTTACTCCAGATCTCTGCCCTGGATAGTTTGCCCTTTTAGTATAGAAAAGTAGTATAGATGGAGTGTGTTAATACAGTTAAATTGCTTCTCCCGGGTGCTGGTACAACTGAGCTTGGTTGAAGATGGCTCAAGTATTGCTATGCAGTCAGGGTAACAGATGAGTCTCATGGTCAAATATACAGGCAATCTAAATAAACCCACCAAAGTGCATCCTATGTAACGTGAGTCCCTATAATGCGTCAAGCTGAAATTAGCTCCATGCACCTCCTCTTCCCCATCCTCTGATCCTGCCATCATCACCTGGAGTCATTGCTGAGATTTGAAGCCTGCAGAGGGGAGTGGGAATGAGCTATTCAACCACACTTGCGGGTGACTGTCACATCAAGGAAATCTCCATACATCAGATATGAAGCCAAACAGCAAAGGCTCAAAAATGAAAAAGCTGGGCGAAAAAAATAAAAATCTTCCTTCTTTTCTCACTAATGGTTGGTGATTTGTCCATAAGCAATCATTTCACTCTCTAGATTTGATAAGGCCTGCTTCTGACATCTTAGTTGGCTTCACTTTGGCAAAAATTCCTCTCCAGTTAAATAGAAGTTTTACTTGAATAAATAAAGACTGCAGGTGGTCCCAGAACCTCTCTTTCCTTTATCCCCGTTCCTTCCACCACATGCACCCAGCCTACTTTAGGATCTCAGTGGTACTTTTCAGGTAAGGCTGGCCAGCCTGGCCCCGTGCCCCAGCCAGAGAGCTTCCCCTCTAAGCATCCGTGCAGAGGGGCTGGCCTGAGCAGGCTCTCCTCTCCTTCCTCATGCCTGCCAAGTGCCGCAGCCACCTGGGCCATGCTGGGCAGTCACAGCGACAGAAAAAGGAGGCAATGTGGTAGAAGTGAGGCTTAGTCACGATTTCCTGCAGTGGTACAGAACAAGTGGGTTTTTTTCTCTAATTAATGCTATTTATTGTCTGTGCTGAGGAGCTCTGGTGAAGGAAAAGGTCAGCATTGTGATATGCATTGTACAAACACAACAAAAAAACAGCCTGCATCTGCATAGGGGCCAATTAGTGTCTGTGACACTCAGTAGGAGTTTTTTCCAAGATATCTCTCAGCCATGGGTGCCAGGTGAATCCAGCTTCTTTGTATGCCTTCGACTAGAAGACATCTTGGAACAGAGCATACAAGGAGGCAGCTTTTGATTGCATTAGAAACATTAATTCTCAATATCTAGCTGCTTATACAGCACATTTCCTCAGCAATACCTCATACAGCTAGTTATTGCTGAAACGTCTCTGGGGATATAGCTTGTAGATACGTTTGTTCTCAGCTCCTGGTAACCTGTTGCAATCCGAGAATGTAGCTCCATCTCCAAGTACGATGAGGCAACTCGACGCTCATCCATCAGCCACACAGCTTAATGCAAGCAGGGTCAGGGTGAGCTTTTAATGGGCCTGTATCACCTCCCTGACTGGAACTAGCCTTTTGCTACTCACCTGTTGTTCGCTGTCTCCAGCAATCTCAGCAGCTGCAGTGGGTGTTTGGACCCAGTTGGAGTAGTTGTGTCAAGGCTTTCATTTAGGCCAGGAAACTACCCCTGAGTTGTTCTGAGTTCCGCTTGGGTCGGGGATGTCGTGTTCAAGCGTTGTGCGTGTTACAAATAAAATGGACCAGGGAAAGTCTGTCTTGCTTAGGTACGTCCACTTCTCTTAAAAGCAAAAGATACCCTCGAAGGCCCCTATGGCTCAATTTTAATTGCACCCCATTTTAGTACTGGGGTGACTGCCCTGACTATGGAGGACCTTCTCCTGATGGGGGTCGGGACAGAACCCACTGCGCTCACAGCTTCCCGGCTGGGAAGAGGTTGCTGCTTTGGCTTGGCTTAGCTATTCTGGAAAAGCTTAACGGAATGGCAACTTCCCTGCCATCCCAGTACACAGATCTCGTGTGTACGGTGTACACAGGAATACTCTGAAAGAGAAGTTAGAAAATGTCATGTGCATTGTGTACTATAAAAATTTCAGTTTATCTTGCATGTATTTTTAATGGCAGCCACTTTCCAACTTTCTTTTTTTTGATACAAACAGCAAACTTGTTCTTGAAGTAAATACTGTTTTAGTCTTCTGTTTTTTCCCCTTTATTTCATTTCATTTAATTTCATTTCAGTTTAGCTTAGTTTAGAGCTTCTGCCTGAGCAGCCAGGGAATATATATAATAGGGCGTGAATACATTCTTATAAGTATTAGAACAAGTATGGAAACACGGAGCCCTTAGTGACCTTGCTAGTCCTCTGCTGATCACTTGTGTTTGTTGTTGTAGGAAGGCAAACATAAGTATAGAAGTGTTATTGAACAGAAAACCCTTCAAAAATTTCACCAGTCTTTTGTATTCAAGTCGAAGAGCAATGGGGGGCCGCCCTGCTCAGAAAGCATACTTATGCAAGTATTAAGAACTGGCTGAGATAAGAAGTAAAGCTTAAGAGACCTTCATCATTAGCTGCTAGTGGTGGAGATTAGTGATCCTACTACAGGATTACAGATGGAAAGAGTGCTAGTGTTGGTTAATTGTTCATTAATGCTTGTAAAATAAGATAGCAGTAGTAAAACTTGCTATTGTCTGCTCTCTCAAAGTAAAACAAAATTGGATCTGCTTGTCAATAGCTGTATTGATGTTAATGGAAACATGTTTAACAGATCATTTTACAGTGTAAACTGCTATCCAGCTCTTTCAACATTTAATTAGACACTATTATCCTAATAAGAAATAATTTATGTTTTAAATAATCTGTTCTCTGCACATGGATGTTTTATCCTTTTAATTAGCAATGCCTTCGCTACGGCGCTTTTAATATTTCAGAGTTTGCATGTAAATCTCAGGTGGAACATTACCTCCCTGTAGCCTCATGGATTTATTTTATTTACAATGCCTTTAGAATTGCCATACTTTCCCACCAGTGCTTTTCTGTACCGTTAGGGAATGGCAGCTGCGGTCCAGGTAGCAGAATCCCTCTCTGAGGTGCAGCCCAGGATTATGCAAACTTCTGCCGGCAAAAACCTGTGAGCAGAGCCCTGGGAGCAAGACGTGCATCAAGGAGAAGAAGCTGCGGCTTTGACACCGTGTCTCCTGAGGGGCTGCCATGCCACGTGAAGCAGGGCCGTGCTTGCTGCAGAGGGGTTAAGCTTGTCCTCTGTGTTGGTGGGATGCTTAATCCAGGCTGCAAAATAGAGCTCCTTAGGCTTCTCCCCGGGGTGAAGAGGTGCTGTGGTGGCTGCCTCTCCGTGCAGACATGCCTATTCTGCTAACAGCCAGCTGCTGGCTGGTCTGTGATACCCACTAGCAGGGAAGGTCTGCAGGCAGCCCCCTCTGCGCTGCCTGCCCCAGAGAGGGGCCAACTCTCTCCTGTACCTCCCGTGGTGCCCCCAGCATCGCTCTCCAGCGGGAGCTGTTGGTGGGTGCCCAGGCAAGGACTTGCAGGTCACACGTGTGTGCTGGACTGGCAGGAGTGGGACTGCCGCTCCCGGGAACCGTGACTCTTTCCTCCCACAGCCAAGTGGGCCAGCAAGGATCCCGCAAAGTGCACTGTGACAAAAAATGGCCTTTTGACAGGGACAAACTTGAAAAGAAAATGAGACCTGCCCTTTTTATTAATAAAAAGCAAACTTCAAATGAAATACTAATCCTGGAAACAGAAAAAAACATTTTCAATAAGATGTGTGTGGAGGATTAGTGTTTTCACAAAAAATTATTTCACAGCAAGAAATCTCAGCTGTCCAGGAAATAGAAGTATGTGTTTTAAAGGCATGTGTTTTAAAGGCACAGGAAAATGCTGCACCTTCCAGGTTACTTCCCTGTAGGTGCTTGAGCATGAAAATTATAGACTCTGGGTCCTCACAGAGGAGGAGTCTCTCACCCTGGGAGACTTCATCACACCCTCACCAGATTTTCCTCTGTGTGTCTTGATCAAGGATAATGGTACAGCCATCGCTGAAGATGATTTGCTCTGCCCTGATCTTGGGTCTGCTTTATTGGTCCCTTGGCAGCAGTCAGAGGAGCCTGAAGGGCAGCTTTAGCCTGAGCCAGATGCCGCTGGCCCTGAGGGGCTGCTGCAGCATCCAGGCACTGACAGGGCACTGAGGAGTCCTGGCCGGGGTCCCTGTGCAGGCAGCAGGAGCGGTGCGTGGCGGTGTGAAAAGCTGCCGTGCTCCGATAACCGGCCTGAGATGGGATGCACGTAGGGAGTAACAAATGCAGACACTTCTGCTGAGTGCCACTAACCTGTCTGCCCCGATACATCATCAGCTGACATCAGAGACCACGTGAACCACCATATCAGGGCTCCAGTGGACAGGTCATTTGTGGCTTCCCATTGCTCATCACCGGCAGCCTTGTCTGTCAGAGCAAACAAGCAGGGGCTGAACTCCGGAGGTATGAGTTGCCCCATGGAGAAATTTGAATGCAACGATGTCTCTGTCAGTTGATAAGAAGTGATACTGCTGGTTAATTGACTCAAAAGTGTTAACCAACAGCTCATTAGTCTTAAAGATACAAACTTGATAACGCTTTTTATGTGGCATGGAATGAGAAGTGAATAAATAATTGCATGCTGAGATCTGCCGCTGAGAGACGTAAGATGTTGGTTTAAGATAAAGAAAAACAAAACCTGACTGAAATATTTGGGAAGATGAGAAAGATACAAGTCACAACCTCAGTTTGCAATACAAACCCAAGCCCAGCTTTTTTGTAATGACTATTTTGATAGGAGTAACAAATAACAGCCAACTTGTCTGTGCTGAGGGTTAACCCCAGTACAGAAACAAAACCACCCTGCTCTTAATTTAGTAACTAGAAAAGAATACCATCGAGAGGTTGAGTGGGAGATTGTATCAAATGCTGGAGCTTTCCTTACTGCTCATTGACTTCTCCTCTCCTACAGTTTATGGACGCCTCCGCAATCACTGCAGCTGTAAATTACCTTCTTAGCAAACTGCCCTAGATCTGGTTTGGGCAGAACCTCTGGGCCTGGCAGTAACTGTTCAGCTCAGGCCATTCAGCAGTAGTATGACAGGCAAAGAAAAATAAAGAAATCATTACCGTGGCTTTGTTACATTGATGGAAAGCTATGGATTTGGAGCACGTCCCTCTGGTTCCTCCAGTGATATTAAGGGATCTGTAAATAGGATACACCACTGAGTGGTAGCTGCTGCTTAAAATCAAAGCATGAGCAGCTGGACAAATATGCCTTGTAGCCAGATAATTTAAGGGAAGCAGAGTGCCACATGGAGGTGTCCAACTTGGGGACATGGCAAGGTACTTTCATTTGAATTTGAAGTGTACATTAAGATGTCCTTATATGCAAGCACCGGGACTACAGCCCTTATATGCAAGCACCGGGATTGCAAATGATTAGAAGGGGAAAAAAAAAGATTCATTCCTGGTATAAATTCTCCAAACAGCTGCAGTTAACATGTAAATGAGGTGCTAGAGTAACCGTGTGTGATGCCAGTAGAGACCTTCAGGAAGAACCTCTTGGTCTGTACTGAAATAAGTGAACAACGAAGCCCCTCTGTGGCTAGATGAGAGGAAACGTCTGAAGAGGGGTCTTGCCATTCATTCTACCTCATTACAGGTATCTGACTGATAGCAAGGCTGCGTCTCAGTGCAGCAGCTCATTAGTAAGAGAAGACTTTGACATTAGTTCAGATGTTGATCGACGTGACTGGTAGTGTGAAGTCTGGATTGCGTTGTCAGATGGAGCTTTATCATCTGCATTGCAGCCTGGTGGTTTATCGTGGAGAATCGCTTTAGGAAGAGTGTGTTAAACCGTTTGCCAGGAGGTTTAATACCCACCCACCCATTGTCTGATAGCATGGACCGGCGTGGCTTCCCTTACCTACCGTCTCATAAAAGGCCAGGTGAAAAGATCATGAAAAGGCAAGGCACGTTTCCAGACCTGCCTGCTAGAGCCCGGGGCCTGCTCAATGCCACGCGTTGTGTGACGTGAGAGCAACTGCTTGAAAGTTAGGTCATGGCAGTGCATGCGTAGGTGCTGAAAACACGCCCACGTGCCCATGTAGCATGTGTCAGGGCAGCTCTCTGGCGGGACTAGTGTATCGCTGTTGTTATCCACTCTTTTGACCTAATGCCACACGACAGAAGGGAAAAGTCTTGCGTATCTCAGTTCTCCATTGGAGCATTAATGGCAATTTGCAATTGTTCCGCATTAAAAGCTTACCAAGCACGATGTGGCCTTCCGGGGCTTTGTCCTTAGCGTGCTCTGGATCGCCCTGCCCGCACGCAGTTCCGCTTCCACCGCTGCTAGCGGCGGCCTCCATGGCTGCTCTGGAGGAACATACCGACTGTCTTCATGCAATGTTTTTCTCAGCAAGATCTTTTTCCAGCTCGCCCATTCTAAACAGTTGATGGTTTCCTGTGACCTTTTGGACCTACACTTCAGTTTCTTGTACGCTACAATCGAGCTCCCTCTTCTTGCCTTGTTATGAGCCAGCACATGATGGATGAGCCCTCAGCATGCCTTGAGGTGCAGCAGGAGCAGCGGAGGAAGTAAAGACAGCAGATCTACTTCAGCAAATTAGCAGCAACAGCAGGCTCTGTTGTGGCAGTTCTGTTGAATGCCATCATTTTAACTGTTCACTATGGAATAGTTCCTAAATGGCATTTATATTTAAGTCAGTTTATTATATTATTCCAGCCATGCAAAGCTGCATTACAAATTTACCAGCTCAGGCACAAAATCTATTCACCCACCCTTTTCCAAGATGATGATAATGGACCCCCTCCCTTTTCTTTCCTTCTTCCCTCAAATGATTATATTTTGCTTGCCCATCAAAACAAATCACTCATCTTGGGTGAATAAAATTTTGCAAGGCTGCAGTATGTAGGATGACACAGTTTGTTTGGGGTTTTTTTTTACATTTTTTGCCATTGCTCTCTGCAGAAGATTTCGTGCTCCTTGCTTCATTTTTATATGCAAACCATCTTACTGAATTCTGACACATGTCACTTTGATGCAACTCTGACAATGCAACATCATTTTTCTTCTACAGCGAATACTTTTGACATTCTTTTCTGATTATTTCTTAAATTAAATCAAAAAAGTAAATAGAAAAGGCATGGCTTAGATCAAGCTTTCCTTTTTGTGCCCCCAATTTCAAAGTCCTTCCTCAGGTTTTTGCGCTCGATGGGCTTTTTAACCAAATAAAGCAGTTCCAACCGGCGTTTCATGGTGGTGTCCGTACGCAGAGCAGCGTGCCCAGCGCAGGGCACCGGCGGCTGCCTGCTTTAAAAGGACCAACCTCCGCCTGACGGGAAGGGCTGATGGCAGCTGGCCAGGATGCATCCTGCTGCTGGCCCCCCCCCCCGGGCCTTCAGGTACCTCAATATCAACGCAAAGTGTTTAACCGTCGCCCGCTCGCTAGTGTCGTGCTGCGGCACGCGAGGGGACGTGGACGGGGGTCTCTTTCACTGACGTGTTTCAAAAGGAGCAGCATGAAACCTGAATTACTGCCAACGTTTCTGGGTGTCCTATGAGCCGCCCACCCTGCGGGTTTTCCTGCAGGAGGAGTTTTTCTCCCCTTTGCGAGGCAGCTCACCACAACAGACCTCCTTCCAACATCTGCCCCAAGCCGAGGACTCGGCTGCGCGTTCTGCAAATGTGTTGTTTTGGGCACTTTACCTGCTTCCTTTTCTATTAAAAAATCAATATGACAGTTGCAAAGCAGCTCTTTTCCCCACCCCCTTACCACCTGCGTCGTCAGAGGAGCTAAAAATAAAAAACAAAGTAATCAGTTATTTTAAGCCGAAGCTTGAAAGGGTATTAATTCAATGGGATAAACTGCAGTTAAGAAACTTTTATCAAGCGAGCTGGGTTAGGTGGTTAAAAGAAAGAAAAAAAAAAAACCCTAAAAAACATACAGTAGGTAGCAGTTTATGTGTCAAGAAAACAGAGAAATTTTGACACTCTGATGTCTAGCAGATAGCACTTAAATAATTTTTCTCCAAACTTCAGTCATAAAGCTTCAAAGAGTTTTAGCCATAATACAAATTTTTAGACTAAGAAGCGGTGTTTGAAGTTATTTTATAGGATTTTGCTGTAAGGGCTCCAATTGATTTGTAGTAAGATAAAAGAAGAAAACTTTATTTTCGAAGCTTTGTCGGAAAAAGCTTAGCTTCCATTGGCCGTTTTGCCAATATGCCTTGAGGGGATGATGATGTCGACACGGATATTATATGCCTATACGAACTGAACTGAGTTTACACCTCCTGCTGTTTGTGTTATGGTTAAAATCTGTCACAAAACTGGCAGTGATTTATTAAATGTTTAATGAAGTAAGACAAAAACTTCAAGAACTACAAACACAAAAGTAGAACATCACATTAAAATATAATAATATAGGTTACATTTCTGATTTTTTCGTATTTCTTTTGCTAAAAATGTGAAAAACACAATTAGAAATCAAGGCAGTATCAAAAGATTACGGGGTGTCACAGATCAGTCTACCAAAGGTTGTGCTTCACTCATTCGCTTTTTTCTTTCTAAACAGAGGAATGAAAAAAATATTATGAAATAACAGTATGCTCACAAAAAAAACCCCCAACCAACCCAAAGAAAAACCCAAGCCGGCATTATAGAGTATCAAGTCTCAGCCACAGAAAATTTTCCCTATTAAGTTTTCAGAAGACATATCAAATGTGACTCAGTGTTATTTCACTATCACTGCATGTCCCAGTTAGAAGAAAACTCTACTCTGCGTTGGATGTTTAAATAAAGTTTTTCTAATAAACCATTTTTAATTTTATCTGATGAACTTAATTGGAATTATTACATATGTTAAAAATTAATTCCTGAATGCAAATCTCAAATTTATTTGATTTTCCAATAGCTTCCAGAAATTATTATTACTCCTGATACAGCTTTATGTTTTCTCCATTATAATAAAAGACAATATTTGTATAAGCCTCCCGTCTGTCGGTGTATGTGACTTTTAAAGCCGAGCGAGTGTACTCCTGCACTTTTTGGCAGAGGTTATTTACACCTCCTTGTGTAACAGAGACTTAGTCTATATTTTAGGTTTAATTATTTTTCATTGTAAAATGTAATTCCTGTTGTTTGACTTGCCTGATTATTTATGTACATCCTGAACTAAAAATTCATTAAACACGGCAGGAGGGGGTTTAAGATTACAAATCCATGTTTATTCTGTTATTTAACTCAAAGGACATCAGCCGTCAATACATCCATACCAACACGCTAATTCTCCATGCAATTTATGGCGGACTTTGCCGGTGCTGTTATGCCTCACGAGCAGCTATAACCCGGGTCGCTCCTTAGGCTCCCTCCTCCCGGTTCTCCCTTTTGCTCGGGGACATTTTCAAATCCAACATTTTCTTTCTCCAGGAAAGCCAGCAAAGCAGCAGAAAGCAGCGTTCCTCTCCAAATCTACCTTGCTTTCCAGAAGCGTTTGTCCTGGTCTGTTCCCATTTCACGCTCGCGGACGTCCAGGGTACCACCGTAGCCCCCCAGCCTGCCGGCCCCGACAGAGCCAACTACCCAGCTCTGAGACACTCGGTTTACATTTCTGTTTAGCAACCATGGGAACATTAATTTGTTAAATAAAGAAGGTTTTCACACAGTGTAGTTAAGCATACCAGCCAATGTCATTGCCAGACCCCTCCTACCGTAAATGACTCGACCTTTTTTTTGCCTTCCCACCCTACGCGGCTTTGCAGCAGCCTGGGGCTCGGCTCCGTTCGCAGGGGTTTTGGCTCCGCTGCTGTACTGAAGGTCCGTGGTTTTAAAGTGCATTTTTGTCTCCTTTGGGATATCGGTATATCAAATTAACCGCACTAAACCCAAGAAATTCCCCTTAAAAAAACCAAAACAAAACGAAACCCGACAAACAATCCTTTAGTTCTTCATCTGCTGCTGCTTTTTCCCGGCTTCGCCAGGTGAAGGGCTGGGTGGCAGTTTGCCTACAAGCGCTCAACAGCCGGAGGGCTGTCACAGAGGAGAGCCATGTTTTGAGCTCCATATCAGGTAAGTTTAGAAGGTGGAAGAAAAGCTTGTAGTTGCTCATTTTTGCCCTCACTACTGGATGTCACTGCCTATGGCTAGTGCAGGAATATTCAAGGGTGCCATAACGCAGCACACCAAAAAAAGGCAAATGACATTGGAGATATCCTTAATCCCTGGCCTTATATAAACTAATCTGCTGGGGTTTCGAAACAGGTCTATTCTTTCAGCTAGTTTTTAATCAAGTGAGTCTCATATTCCCTGTAATATATAAATGATCATACAATAACTCATACTTCTTTTTTTTGCTTAAAGGGCAAGACATAAATACTAGCTGCATATTTTTTACTATCATGTCTGATTTTTTTTCAGCCAGCTATGTGTTGTCAGAGGTTTTCCAGCACATAAAACAAGTCCATGGCAATTGGCTCCAGGTGACTATATTCTCTTATTTTTTTCACCCCTAGTGTGTGTGTGTTTGTGTAATATAAACTTGCTTGTCTCCCCATTTCCAGTCCTGTATTTCTGGGAAGCAATCTTTATGATGGTTACACCTGCCTCTCTGGGACTCTCCTTCAGAGGCACTGGAAAGAAGTGTAGCATTTTAGACTTTATTTCCATATTTTAAAAGATATTGATAAATGCTTCCTCTGCTTCCCCTGGCCCCTGCATTTTTAAAAATACATGTGTTTGTTGATGTTAAAGGACATATAGCTATGAAAAAGGATTTCTGGACCCCTCAGGTCCCGGCAGAGATCTGGAAAAGCTAGTGCCAACTTCATGTTTCTGAACTATTGGGCTGCCCCGTTTTGTAACCCGGGACTCCCACAGACTACGACAGAAAATAAAAACTATCTTCAATTTGTCTTCAGTCTCCTAGAAATTAATACAGGGAGCCTTGTGTCCCTCTTGTAAAAGAAAAATGTGACACCTGCTTCTATTAAAAATGTATGTCCGTAAAAAGAAAAGAAAGGGAAAAGCTTGATCGCGGGGCAGGCAGTCCTGTGCGGCTCGAGCGGTGGAGAAAACCTTAACCAAAGCCTGGGCTTATAGCAGGAGTGCTCTGCGTATAGCCGTGCAATGCAGCGTGCCTTAAAATTCGGGCTTTAAATTAGCCTGTGCGGGATCTTTATGATTGTTTCTTTGTAAAATAAATGGCATAGTGTGTACACAGTATACCGTGCTTGATAAGCTCCGCTACAGCCGTGAAGGTAACCCGTCTCCATCGAGAGGCAGCTGCTCCAACTGTGGTTTCATAAACTCAACCCGGCGTTATTAAACTTGCAAACCTGCATCGTCAGGCTGTTAATGCAAATGTAGCGATCCTTCCCTCCGGTTTAATCCATGGGACATCTAGTGGTGGGCTCCCAAATAGCACCGGGGGACTCGGACCCCTCGGCCGAAGCGGGGTCTTCCCGGCGGGGTGCAGGATGGGGCCCCTGGGCTGGGGTAGGACTTGGTGCCCGCTCAGGACAGGGGATGGTCAATGCAGGGGGGGAATCGAGCCCCAGCATCTGCCAAGCTGGATTCCTCTGGCATTGCTCTCCTCCTCCTCCTCCTCATGCTTAGCTGTAGCTTGGATCTACACGCGAGCTACCAAAAATGCAAACAGGCGGCTCGTCTGCCCAGGCACTGATACAGCCTCTGAATTACTGGGAATGAAGGTGGGCAGTGTGTTGGGGACCTTGTTAGGTGGAAAATAACGCCAGGAACATTTGAAAGAACATTAAATAGATATGTGATGTAAAAAACAAGGTAATGAGGGGATTTGGACTTTAACCTGAGCATTTTCTTTAGGAGGATTTGCTTGGAGTGCAGTTATTTTACTGGACTCTTTATGGAAAGCATGTTCCACCTCTAATATACATGGGGAGCCACAGACACTTCGATAGTATCCTATCTAGCCTATTAATGACCCCAGTCCCCCGCTTTATTCTGTACATCATATATTTATTTTTAAGGAACGTAAAATTATAATGGGGCAGGAATCATCATAGCTTTCCTACCCACGTAACCTCGTAGAAATCTTGAACAGCAGTTCAAATAAACAGCAGTTTATTTACCTTGTGTATTCTGCAGGGGGGACCTCCACTGCCCTAGCCTACACTTCTTGTACCCCAAATTCCTAGTCACTCTGAGGTTTAGATGTGCAAGGTACGCAGTCCCAGCCTGTCTTTACAAAATAACAGCAAACCGATCCAGCAGCATTCAGCTTTCCTCCAAATTTAGTTCCCTAAAAGAGCTCCTGCTTATTGGAATGGATTTCAGAGATCTACAGAATCGTACTTCTCCCCTTGATTTTTGTATAATTACAGACACGAGTCCTGCAACGTGTCCATTAGCAGGCTAACGAGGTCGTAATGAGTAAAATGCCAAAGGTTATAATAGATTCATTTCAGCATGGAATGAAGCTGAGTGTTAAAATGTGATCCCTCCATGCCAGGGTACCTGAGTGCACCATGTTAATTATTGCTAAAAGAGCTGGCCTGTGTCTCCCGATTAACAAACAGACAATTCCTTCAACAGAACAGCCTTCCTCTGGGAGGTGTTGGGGCACATGGTTGCATGCAGCCCCCGAAAACTGCCCAAGGCTGAGCTCAGCGCAGGCAGACCCGGAGGCAGACCCGGCTAGGCTGTGGGCTCCCGGAACTGAGCCCTCTGGAAGGGATGCTGATTTGGGAAGAGACCCATCCCACGCCTTTTAAATGAAAAGATTCAGAGAACTCTTTCCTTCAGGGAAACCGTAGGACATTTCTGCCATGCCTGGTGAAGAGTGTAGCTACATGATTTTATTTTTCGATTTCCATAGAATCATAGAAATCGTCGTTTTGGCCCGTTAAGAGTCACACCTCTGTGTGGTATCATGCCACGTCCTCATGGGGGGAACTAGTGAGGAAATCACCCGATGGCGTTTCCGACAGGGAAACTCTCCTTCCTGGGAGGAAGAGGAAGGGCTTGAAAAAGACACAACGTGGCTTCCCAGCCTCAGATCTACGGAAAAGGCACTAATCCTTCATGGAGGCTGTCATCTGCAGGATTTGCTCGGGAACCTTCTGTTATTAGCTACCTTGGCTGTCACTGCACCCTGCTATACAGAGCTCTGACTTCTGCACAGGCACCTGCGCCTCCTGTACTAGCATCACCCTCGAGGCCCCTCGCTGCTGGCTGCGGGTTAAAGGGCTTCATAGCGCTCCTTGCCTGAGCCACACGTGGAAAGGTGCATCCCTTTTCCCCGTATCAGTGACGGCAAACTGTTTGCGCTCAGAAAGATTTGGACTGGCACAAGAAAATAGGATTTAAAAAAAAAAATTAGCATCCGCCACCAAAAAGATTGGCCCTACCTCAAACGCTGTTACTGCATATGCATACTGTATGTTACTGCTGTACTGTAGGTATAAATACTTACGTTTGCATCCTTCTTCGCCCCTGCTGGAGAAGCCCCCTGAGCCTTCCATGAGCTGAGGGAGAACTGGCAAAGGCAATCACCAGTTTCAAATCCGTGCAAAAACTATGTTTCCATGCCAGATCCTGGTGACCTTCATACCACTGCCCGGGCGGTACTCGGAGCTGGCGTGCTCCGCACTCAGACCCACGATGGACTGCAGCACAGCACCCCTCCACAGCTACCGAGGCACATACGTACACCCCAAAATGTGTTACGGGGACTCCAGCAGTTTCATTAAACTTCAGTAAATGCAGTAATACAGAAGGGTTCATTTTTTTGCACTAATAGATATTGAAAACAAATTCTGAAACCTCTTTCACAAGGCGCAACCGTCTGTTTCCAGCCAGCTGTAGTTACAATCCCGGTAACAATGTCAGAGCCACAGGCAGAGAGTATTGACCAATGATTAAAGTCAATGTACACGACATCAATGAAGGTATTGCATAGATTTTTCTCAGGGAAGCAAAAAATTCACAATTTGAAGGGTTCTGGTTAATCCTGTGCTTGCCCTGGATTTGGGAACTCAGGGGCATCAGTTCGAAATGCCATGATTTGTAATAAACATATTTTACAGTGCCTCAAAAACTTACATAAGAACATGCATGTTTCTATGAGAAGTGTTTTGTTCCTCCTGTAGGCTTTTATCTGGCTAAATCTGCTCAATATATTAATTAAATATAAACCTCAAAGCTGATCTTGCAGTGTTCATTGACCGATAACAGCTGATGCTCAAGTATTCTCTACTAAAAGCTGTGCTGGTTTTGGCTGGGGTGGAGTTAATGTTCTTCACAGCAGCTAGTGTGGGGCTGTGGTTTGGATTTGTGCTGAGAACAGTGTTGATAACACAGGGATGTTTTCGTTCCTGCTGAGCAGTGCTGACACAGAGTCAAGGCCGTTTCTGCCTCTCACCCCACCCCACCAGCGAGCAGGCTGGGGGTGCACAAGGGGTTGGGAGGGGACACAGCCGGGACAGCTGACCCCAACTGACCAAAGGGATATCCCACACCGTATGACGTCATGCTCAGCATATAAAGCTGGGGGAAGAGGAAGGAAGGGGGGACGTTCAGAGTGGTGGTGTTTGTCTTCCCAAGTAACCATTAGGTGTGATGGAGCCCTGCTCTCCTGGAGATGGCTGAACACCTGCCTGCCGATGGGAAGGAGTGAATGAATTCCTTGGTTTGCTTTGCTTGTGTGCGCGGCTTTTGCTTTCCCTATTAAACTGTCTTTATCTCAACCCACGAGTTTTCTCACTTTTACCCTTCGGATTCTCTCCCCATCCCACTGGAGGGGGAGTGAGCGAGAGGCTGCCTGGGGCTTAGTTGCCGGCTGGGGTTAAACCACAACACACTATCTCCATAAGCTGTTGATCCTGCACTACATTTCAGAGGTAAAGTTAATCTCATATCAACAGCTCATTCGTATCAGCCCAGAGCATCCATGCCACCAGTCGCCAGCCCTCGTTCCCACATCTTCGTGAAGGAACTGCCCCGTTCAGTCATGGTTGTCTTTGGTGTCCCTCCACTGTCAATAGGAATGGACAGATGCCTCAAGGCAGTTCCTCCAGGAACTGGCCATGGGCCCGTTGGGAGGAGGACACCGATAACAGTGCACAGCAGGTTCCAGGTAGACGGCAGGTTAACCACAAAGCTGGGTATTGCACAAAGGAATGTGCGTCACAAGTGCCACCTCTCTGAAGGCACTCTGTGTGTGATGTAGCGTGTTATCTCAACTGCATGCGGGCAGCTGGAGTGCCCAGGATTTCCTAAAGACCTGTGATCAGAAGGGGTGAAAGTCCCACCAGGACAGGTGGGAGGAACCTGGAGGGGCCTCTCTGTCTCCATTGACTATTGAGGGAACCTCAGTTGCTAGTTTAGACCAAGTACCTGGTTGCAAGTAAGATGAATTCTCCCCGATGTCATGAGCACGTGAACTCATTACAAGGGTGAGAGCTCGCAGAGAGTCAGCTCTTCTGCAGTAATTGCCTTCATCCATGCTCTTACCCCCCATATGCAAAGTACCAAGGTTACCTCAGAGAAAGGTAACCTTGCATTTGCCGCACTAAGAACTTGCACACATGCAATTACTGCCAATGCACTGTAAAATTATCCCCTAGCCGTCTCATGGTATCTTGTTCAGGTGCCCATACCTTTAATCTCGGTGTCTCCTGGCTCCCAGTTTTGCTAATACACTGCCCCTTTTGCCTGCCACAGTTCACTGAGGCTGTGTACAGGTGTTAGATCCACCTGCGTGAACAGCCTGAGGCTTTGGTCTTATCAAGTATAGAAAAACCTGATCCCTGTCTGTGCAATCCTCCACTCTAAATTCCTGCTGGCAGTCACCTGGTCTCTTAACTTCCAGTTACAGGTCTGAGCTAAAGCCCGCTGAGGCTGTGGGAGCCCTTCCATTGATTTCCACGAGCTCTGGATCACTATTCCCTCTCAGCCACATATGTAGACAAATATCTGAACACCTTCACCCGAGTAGTTCAGATAATCAGAGTACTATTTTATTTATATATGCCTTTAAAAAGGAAGATAGAGAGATTATTTATGCTATTTCATGATTAAAACCAAACCACCCCCTTCTATGTGATTGGAAAGAGCTCAGAAAACATCTTTTTTACCAATTTCCTCCTGGTAACATCACCTCCACAGCAATAACTAAATCACCTTCACATTCCTCTCGGTGAAGCCATTAAGCCTAGAAACATGCTGGTTTTGGCAATACAGAAATCAAAGTGGTAGCACAGCAGAGAAGATCTGTGCTAAAGAACAAAAATCCACAGGCTGCTTCAAATATCAACAAGGAACCCTGAAATTTTCTATCAATTTCTTTTCATGGCCTTGTGACATTTTCAACTAAAAACTATATTGCTTAACATCAAGGCACTTTGAGAGAGCTTCAGTTGGAAAAGGTAATTTTTGAGTGAGACTCGGCAGAAAAAGGTAATTTTTCAGAGAGGTTCACTGGAAAAAGGTAATTTCAGAACCAATTGCTGCATTCTTTTGCTGTTATTTTGTCTCTTTTCTAAGTAGCCCTAATGTCATTCATGGGCACACTATGTCAATACATCAGTACTGGCTAAGTCGTTTGTGCAAAGTAAGTTTACAGAAACTGTAGCTTTAGGCTATGTTATTCCAGGACTGTGAAGATCAAACAATGCAATTTCACTTGGAAGTTTCATCAATTTTGCATCAATGTTGATGCCAGAGCAGGAGGCCTGCTCACAGAATCATAATTTCATCCGGCTAAAACTTTTGTTTTTGATAGAGAATCTAATTTCATATGATGATAGGTTATGCAGTAATACCATGTATCCATAATACCAGTCTACCAGAGCCATATTGCTTTGCTGTAAATTGAGGCGAAGGTAGAGAGGAATTTTTAATAGCCGATCTAAACCACATGAATTTATACTGTTTTGGTATATGAAGGGCAAAAACCCCCAGTTTTTGAATGCAGGTGTTATTATATGTTATTTGTACAAGTGGAAGAACAAGAACAACAAAAAGCCCAGAGCTTTCATCTGCTTATTTTCTGAAAGCTTTGGAAAGGGAGTAATGTATTTCAGCTTTAATGGCTTGAAACAAAAATCTCTGAAAATTATTAGGCCCCTCATACACGTATCCTTTGATTGTAGCTCTATAGAGAAATGAAATAACTCTTGCAACGTGAGACGCAAAAGTTGCGGTGTGCGAGAAACATTACAAAGCCTCATATTTTTAAGTAAGATAGCAAGAATGACGGTCAAAGAGTTAGTTCCACCCTTTCAGTTATGCCTGCCTGTACGTCGAATATCAGATTTTCAGTCATTTCTTCTTTGCTACCTAAATAAAAAGCCTATTCAGAAGAGTGTACTCAGTATTTAGCATGTGCACTGGGCATTGCGCTGGGATCCTGCGCACAACATCCACCTTCGGCACCTCTGCAGTGAGATTTGCCGCAGCAGGAACATGCTAACCCAAAGGCCAGGAACTGTCTTCGGTTTTAAACCGCTCAACTTTCCAAAGCTCTATATTGGCTTCCCGCAGGAACAGGCGCAGGTACATCCCTCAGCTCAGCAGCCACATGCAAGGGAGTAAACCGCTCACTCGTTGGCGAGGAGCTTTTCAGAAGTGGGACGAGAGGGATAAATCCACTCCAAAGTCTCACACATCATTTAGAAATTATTGGTTCTATATCTCCTGCTATTTAGGTTCATCTACAGCTGTCACAGCGGTTTCCTGGAAGCACACAAACATGGGCTTTCTTACACCGGGAGCCATCAGGATACAGTATTGTAGTAGTTCAAACCCATTTTTGGAAGTTCAGCCTAGCTAAAGGCCATATTCATGAAAAAGTTATGTAGCATTTATAGATTTCTGTTTTGTTTTTTTTTTTTAAACTACTCAGAAACGTGTAGATGAGCTTTTCAAAGTAAAGTATACGCTTTTCCAATCCATTACACTTCTTTTTTTCCCCTGAGCACCGGTAGCTACCTTTCTGCCACGCTCCCAGGAATACACAGGGCAAAAAGGGGGCAGGAGTCATGTCAAAATCTATTCCCTCCTTCAAACACACGAGCAGTTGTACAATTACTACAACCAAACCTTCTGAAAAGACCAGCCCACAGCGTAGCTGGCACAGGCCTGCTGCGGCTCACGCTCTGGGTGCTTACGGTACCCGAGTACGGTGCAACTCTTCCCCTCTGTCCCTCTGTAAAGAGAAACGCGGGCCCAACGTGCCCCGCACCGTCCCGTCACCAAACACACACCCCAAAGTTCAAAACTCTTGCTAAAAGAAAGAGAGGAGCCTGAAACTCCGGCCGGTGCTTAGGCAGAAGCACACCTCTTTTACAGGTACAGGCAGAAAGGCTTCAGTCTATACCTGAACTGTTTTGGGCGGCATTTTCTGTTGTAGGGCTTGTTCCTTTCTGCGGCAGACAGCTGTAACGCTGGGGTTCTTAGCACGCGGAGCCTCTTCCTTCTGCCCTCATAGAATCACAGAATCACTGAGGTTGGAAAAGACCTCTAAGATCATCGAGTCCAACCGTCGACCCAACACCACCACCCACTAAGCCATATCCCTAAGTGCCTCATCTACTCGTCTTTTAAATACCTCCAGGGATGGGGACTCCACCACTTCCCTGGGCAGCCTGTTCCAATGTTTCACCACTCTTTCAGTAAAGAAATTTTTCCTTACATCCAATCTAAACCTCCCCTGGCGCAACTTGAGGCCGTTTCCTCTCGTCCCTCACTTCTACTGGCCTCACATCAGGGCTTCGAGGGAAGGATTGGGATTGCTCACTTCTTCCATATAAACGGTCTTCCAGGACCGTTTATATGCGGCAACAGGCTGCGCTCTTCTCTTCCCAGCTGTTGGTTGATTCAGATAACATACCTTTCTAATTTATTTTTGATTTGAAGGATGAACATGCCCCAGATCAGAAGAAAAAAATCAAACTGATCATCCCAAGGTAGAATTGAAAAATGCCCATTCAGAGTTACAAGCGAGGTGGTAATTTCACTTCAAAAACATTTGCTTTAAGATGGGGGCTATGGGACAGCTATATTTGACCTTAAAAGGTAGGAACGTCCCGTGACTTGTTGCTGTTAACACTGATGAGCAGGGCAGGTGGACAGCCTGGCCAAGGTCCACTCTCAATAAAATCCATCAATAACATGGGCTTATCAACAGAGCCTAATGCAGAGCAGGGAGAGGTGCCACCAAACGTGCATCCCCATGGCTCCCGCTGTCTCCGTCTCCACTCCCCTTGGAAAGGACAGCTTTTGCGGAGAAACCTTTCGCCGTGAAGCAAAATTTCCAGTGAGTGAAAGGAGGGCAAGGGTCTCTCTTAAGGTTTGTCAGAGCTAAGAAGGACGAGTCCTCTGTGCTGCGGGAGCAGCGCTTGCTCGCTCTTTGGGTGGAAGAGCTGCACGACCTCCTGCTGCTGCTCTTGCCTGCACGGGCCAGGGTTGTGCCGTGTATTTGGGCGGTTGCTAGTCTATCCGCAGCCCGTACCGCACGCCAGTCGCTCAGCGGAGAGAACGAACGCCGGGAGGACGATCGATTAGCGAGGGAGGGCAAAAGTCTGCAGCACAGACTTAAGGCATTTTATTTTTGCTTTCTGCTTTCTTTTTATCTCCTCTTTCTCATGTGGCTGGCTGGGTTCCCTTTATTCTGCGGCCGTGGTGCTGAATGCTGATGACAATGTGGCATTCATTTTAGGGGCAGTGCATGCAAGGCTGCGAGCATCTGACCTTTAGGAGGGAAAATGGGTGGATACTGTGGTTTTATGGCTGAAAGATATTGATGCTTTACCTCTTGACACTTATTTGGGTAAGGGATGTTGATATACATCTAGTCCTGATGTGTGTATTCGAGCAGCACAAAGCAGAAGGTGTCCAAGGGAGCAGTATCACGCGTAATTGATCGTTCCTTTGTGTTTTAATGTTGCCCTATTTTAATGAGTTTTTCCTCAAATCCTGATGCTAGTTCTAGGCTGCTGATAATTTGCTACTACTCAGTCTCAGATGTGATGCTATAAATATAATCCAAAGATGGGGTGATCCTGGGACCAAAACTTTAGGTATTAGTGAAAAGCACCTATCGAGAATACCTGCTGAATGTTTCTCCAAACTGACCAGCACTGGAGACCCTCGTCTCCTGGGTCGCAGTAGGAGTCCCAGGCTTGGCTGGTCCTCGGAACGTGCCATGTTGAATCATACAACAGGTTTCACGCCATCTCAGCACGAAGCCAGCCTCCAGGGACGTCACCTATTAATATATTCCTAATCAACATAAACAAGCGTGCAAAAGCGCAGAGCAAGCCTTTCAAGAGTGGCAGTACTGGGCCTGCCTAGGTCGGTATCTAGTCTTTGACAGCCACCAACAGAGAGCACTTAGAAGAAGCCAACATGCCAACATCAACGTGCCCAAAAAGGCTGATTTTGCAGAAGTGGTAAGCAAGCAGACATGGAGCATCCAAACATGCCGCTCACCTTCGAAATCTTGAATATAAAAAGGATGCAGTTTAGGTCAAATCTAGAGGAAAAGAACCATTTCATGGAATTTGAAACTTTGTATTAGAATATTATGTGCAAGTACCTTTACTATAAATAATAGACATGTACATGTATGTATATACATATGTGTATACATACGTACACACATTTATGTGCGTATGCGTATGTGTGTGAGTATATATACATACGCAGACACACAATATCACAATAAATCCCACCAATAACAGGGGTTTATTAACGGAGCAGGGAAAAATGCCTATAATATGTATATATAATATATAAATATAAGGTAGCTATAATTTTAAAATATATATATTTTATATCTATATAAGGGGGGAGGGGAGAGAAAGAGTGAAAGAGAGTGAGAGAGAGAGGTTATATTGGAAATGCAAACAGACCACCAGCCCAGGGGGTGAGAGATGCTCCCATTACTTATCTGGAATATGCTGATGGCCTCAGCCCGAGTCCTGATAGACATGTCTGCCACGTCACTTCAGTGGCAAGGCTTGTCACAAATTGAGGGCACATTTGCTTGCAGGCGGCAAATAAAGCCAAAGACTGAATGGCTATGGAAGCATTTTTACCCTGGCTATTAATTTAGGGTCTCTGGTATGTCCCAGGTCCATTGGCGACGAGGACTATCAAACTAGCATCTGTCAAACCAAACACTAATCGCACTGAGACAAATGGAAAAATATAATTTGCAGTTTGTGTCACGTGGCAAAATACAGTACGACGACCTGGCTGAGAAATACTCGCCTTCGGTTTCTGCTTCCCATGGAAAGCACATTCTATTAACATTTATGTTTATAATTATCCTGCAATTTTATTTAGGTTCAGTTGAACAGAGGCAAAACATGGCACTTTTCTCACAGATCCGAGCAGCTGATGGGCAAAGGTTAATTTGTCAGTACATGGACACATTAGCTTGTCACATCTGTTATTAATTGCAAACAGATATATTAGTCTAATTAAACATTGCAAAGGACTGACCTAAATTGTTCAATGGTCTGTAGCTACATATATTCTGCTATTAACACACTTCATGTTTCATGTTTAGCTTTTGCATACTGATGAGAAGTAGCATTCTTAATTGTAAAGCTAGTTATGTGTCTTGCAGTCACCACTTACTGCTGGTACAGTTAATGTGCTCCAAATGTAAAAATAAAACACATGTGACACAGCCATGTGAATTTTCTGTCAAATAGCAGCCATTCCTCCTCTGCCGTCTCCATTGCTCGCCTTCCTAAATGATTATTTTCCTTGGCAGCTGTCTAAGTGGCTTGTCGCAGTCTAATTTCAAAACTCATTATTAGGACAAACAGTTGCAGCGCATCAATAGCCCATCAGGATTAATTAAACTGGGAATCAGCAGCTGACTGTTAATCAGATCATTTGCAGTTGATCAGTGTAGGGACTATCATCAAGATATTACTGTAGTCATTTTTTATTATCTGTCCACAGCTTGTAACAAACCCAGTAATGACTTGGTACAAAATATTTGCCTTGCAAACAGCAGCTTCTTAGCAAGTGTTGGGCAGTGCAATTACTGCTTCAAACAAGATAAGCTCCAAACTGTACATTCATGACCTGGTTCACTTTGTCCTACTGGCTTTAGATGCTCCATTGCACGGAAATAAGCAAACATCTCCTTCGGAGGAGGCGTATTTGGTTTTAAAGCGCAAGACACCCAGTGCATTATGACCCTCACTTTTGGTCTGACTTTGCTAAAGCACAGTTTCCTGAAAATACACGGAACGAAATTTTTTATTCTAACACTCCTATTTCTATCGTAATTCTCTAGAAGAAAATACATTTAAAATGCTGAAGAACTGTATCTGCACATATAATTTGTCACCAATATAATCTGTTACGATGACATGCAAGATCTAGGAAATCTGAAAATCACTAGTGGAAAAAAAACTACAGAGAGAAAGACGGTTCAATTAATTTCTGTAACACAGGATCTTTCTTCATAAATAAAATTAGCAGATATGTTTCCTAAGGACACATTTTGCCTAAGTTCTTCCCAGACAAGTACCTCATTTTTAACTTAATATAGCAATAATTTTTAAAAAGTTCATTTTTATATAAAAAGACTGCGATCCGACATGATTTGAAAACTACCTTTAGCTTATAGAGTGGCTTTTTACAAAGAGAGCTGGTGCTTCTGGGAATGGCTCCTTATTTACTCTTTGGGGCAAACCCAAACACGAGTGGGAAGTTAGCAAAGGGCAGACACACAGGGAAGTTTATTCCTGATGGAAATGTCAAAGGAGAAGGTTTCTGTATCGGTTTCTTCTGTTGTGTGGACAGAGAGATAGGGGACCACAGCAGCTGATGAAAGATCATCTGAAGGAGTGAAGAAAGAAAGAACGTAACCCAAAGCAAGTCCGTATCACAGAGGGTATAAAACATAAGGATGGAAACTTTCAACTTCATCGTCGTGTAAACAGAGTCAGAGTCAGAGTGGAAGTGATATTTGCTCTTCCTTGCACTCATGGGAGGCAAGAAACAACAATATATATTTATCTACTATGCATACGGTTATTAATAATAAACAGTAACAAAATGATAGACTATGGGATTCGTGGGAGTCCATAGAAAAAGGAATCCAGTCAAGGTGGATTTCCTGAGGAAAGTCAGTACCCCAGATATGGCAGGAGGCGGCATCGCTTTTGATACGTCTACATGAAAACCAACAAGGAGGTATGAAAGGCCACGTGTCTATGTGCACTATACTCACAAATGTTTTTAAACAAGCAGCATATCAATCAGCAAGCTTTCTTGTCTCTTATCTCTGCAGCGCTCACAGGGTTGATGAGATATGCAAATTCCTCTGCGTATTATTTTCGGTGATCAGTGGCTACTTTGAGGTGATGCCCCTGTGCCCTATAAATCCTCGAGGGCTCCAAAGCCTGAATTGGACTTTGCTTTGGGCCATCCTCACGCCAAGGTCGGGCTGCCCCAGAAGAAGATGAAGTGGCATAAAACAAACCTCCGCCACTAACAAGTTTCACACCTAACACAGAGCCTGACGGGACCCTCTGGCCTCCTCCTCCCCCCCGGCTGGTGGCTCACCGCATTTCCAGGGCTCCAGTGGTCCTTCCCAGCCCGTGCCCCACACAGGTCGGCCACCGACATCCCCTCGCTGGGTTTCATCCCCTGTAGTAGCCAAGATGAGAGAACAGCTCAGCTAAAAACTGACTCCCGATGGTCAAGATCCCCCAGGGCCCTGAGGAGAAGGACAGCGGGCACTTTCCCCAGAAAGCGGTGTGATTCGAGCATGTTGTAAATGCTGCTCCTGCCTTTTCTGGTAAACTGCATTTCTGCACTTTAATCAGCATTTTTCCCGTTGCAGAACAAAGCCAGGGGAGAAGTCTACCCATGACCCAAATGTCCACTCAGGGCAGCGACGCTAATTTTAATACGTGCCTGGTGGCTTCATTATCTGAGATTACAAAGATGGTTAAGTAAAATGACATACTTTATGTTGTTTAGCCAACAGAAAATACCCCTCGGTGTGAGGAGTGTAAGGAATGTGTCATTCCTCAGTATGTTAAGGCAGAAATAAGAAGCTGGTATTAGAAGAGGAAAAATCCCAGCCCTGCTGTTTCTTGCCACCCTGTCGGCCTCGCTGCCCTAGGCAGGAGCCGTGTTTGCTCGCACTGGAGGGCTGCCCCCAGACAAAGTGCACACAAGCAGCTTATAACACAAATGCCCCGGGCACTGCGGTTTAGGCGACAATGAGGTCAACTCTTTACATTACGGATTTAAATAAGACTCAATTTCCGACTTCTCCTGCCGTACTAGAATCAGATGTGTTTGCTATTAGAAGACATATTGGGAAATGTGTGTCTTCCTTTAAAGTATGTGACATGCCTCTTCTCCTTGATGATAATCGCTGGAGGAGCTGTGGAGGCCGTGGTGACTAATGCTATGCCCATATGTTCTGGATGCAGCCAGTAGCACAATAATTTTTTGTGGGCAATCTTTGATCAGCTTCTGACACTGATGAGATGGAAATTAAATTTTACATGCTCTAATAGCACTGTCTGGAGAGCGCAGAGTGGAATTACAAAAAGAGACCCAGCGCAAGGAAACGTACAGAATCTGCCTTCCTGCAGCCTGCTAGAGCTTGCTGGCTGGGAAAATACTTGTAAGGTGGAAAGGACTGACTCCTGCCCCTGTTCCAGTCAAGTACTCCAAATGTATTCCAGACACTGACATGTGAGAGAAATAGACAACAAAAAAGAGATATGGCCATATGGTTTACCTTTAATGATTGGCCATGTAAGTAATGTCCATCTGGAGATGGAAAGCCATCAAGTCTGTGCATGAAATTTATGTTGGTTTAGAAACAGACATGTATTTTGGATTATTTCTGGATCTGCGGGTATGCTTCAGGAATCTGTTTTTCTCATTCTGCTGCTATGAAACACAAACACCTGTGAACGTCAATCCTTTTTTCATGGAAAACTGTGCAGCACTGCCTTTCTTTGAGATAGTGGAAGGTGCCTCGTAGTCTACAGACAGCCGAACGGAGTCTGCTCTGAGAAGCTGTGCCTGTGCATCAGGCAGCGGCCCCGCTGCCCCGCTGCTTGCTGTCACTTCTGCAGCTGCCGCCGCTGAAGCTGCCACCCAGCCCTTCACCGCACGCCTGCTGGAGCCATTTCTGGAGCAAAGCAACTCTGCCACCATGAAGGGTAGACGCATCCAAAACCACAGTGCTTTTTTGGATCTGTGCAAGCTCTTAGACTACAACACTTTGCAGTATTTCTGATGGAGCTTACAGTTATTTGGTCCTTTTTTCCCCTCCAAACCTCAAGTGGACAGGATTTGGAAGACTAGATATCCCATCCGAGGGAAGTGTTCAATGATACCAAAGAGAGACCAAGACGCATTGCCAAGGAGCAATTCCTTTTTCCACTCCTGAACTCTACACTTCTGCTACAGGGCTTTTCCCTGGCCTGTTTTCTTGGGTCTAGTGCAAGCAAGATACTGCCATTGTACTGATGTTGCCGCTAAAGAGAACACCGGGCTACCAGAGCAGCTAGCAGAAAACCACTCGCTAATCAGCCTGACTTGGTCGCGTGATACAGAGAAAATGCTACCGAGTCCTAAAAATGTAAGGAAAAGAAAAGTAGACCATCTTATCTAATTTCTGCACTAAAGCAGGATCTGGTACACTTAGATGATCTCTTTCTTTTCCTTTGGTGGCTATGTTTAAGATCTGGTTTGCCTTTAGTGAATGGCTTCATCCTGGAAAACAGCCAGGGACAGCCAGGCCTCAGACTAGGCCAAAGACACAGCATCTTCATCCCCCAAAACACAAAGCACATCCTGCCATACCCGGCTGTCGTGTCTCACCATGATGGAGAGTGATGTTAATCAAGTAATTCAGCTGGTGGTGGGTCTGAAAAGTGGTGTTGGCTCCCCAGATACCAAATATTTTGATATCACCTTTACGAATTAAATCTACTTGCCCAAAAAAGGCTGTGCTGGTTTTGGCTGGGATAGAGTTAATGTTCTTCACAGCAGCTAGTGTGGGGCTGTGGTTTGGATTTGTGCTGGAAACAGTGTTGATAACACAGGGATGTTTTCGTTCCTGCTGAGCAGTGCTGACACAGAGTCAAGGCCTTTTCTGCCTCTCACCCCACCCCACCAGCGAGCAGGCTGGGGGGGCACAAGGAGTTGGGAGGGGACACAGCCGGGACAGCTGACCCCAACTGACCCAAGGGATATCCCACACCATATGGCGTCATGCTCAGCATAGAAAGCTGGGGGAAGAAGAAGGAAGGGGGGGACGTTCGGAGTGATGGCGTTTGTCTTCCCAAGTAACCATTAGGTGTGATGGAGCCCTGCTTTCCTGGAGATGGCTGAACACCTGCCTGCCCATGGGAAGTGGTGAATGAATTCCTTGTTTTGCTTTGCTTGCGTGCACGGCTTTTGCTTTCCCTATTAAACTGTCTTTATCTCAACCCACGAGTTTTCTCACTTTTACCCTTCCGATTCTCTCCCCCATCCCACTGGAGGGGGAGTGAGCGAATGGCTGCCTGGTGCTCAGTTGCCAACTGGGGTTAAACCACGACAAAGGCACATCAGTATTAACAGCAATACCTTACTGAAATCCAAAAGGAGCTAGCCAGGCAAATCTGAGGGAGATAACGAGACAGGCTATCATCTACCTCAGAGCCCAGCAGGGACTAACCCACCGTTGGAAATGTCCTGCGGACCAGAGCACCCTGCCTGGGGCATGGGAGATCTGGCCCTGGTCTTCCCCATGCTGGAAGCAGATCAGCTGGCAAATGCTCCTCCATGTTGCCCCTCCCTCTCTCACCCCCTTTTCCCAGAGGAGATCCGTGTTCCTACTGCGCAGAACAAGATTTTGGGAATCCCACTGAGGTATGTAGCATAGGAAAACCATTCCCCACACATCTATTCAAGCTGGATCTGTCTTATCTCCAATGAGCAGCTAATAAAGATACATTAATCACAGTCACTTGTAAGAAACATGCGGATTTTAACCTAAGCTCTATAATTGTAAGCATTTCTGAAAAGCAATTTTTTAGAACTTTGCTAAGGAGACTCAGTTTTTTAGGAGGAAATGCTTACAAACACATAGTTACAACCCAACAGGCTCTTCAGGAGAGGTACACCCTCCTCTCTGGGGGTTGGCATCACCTCGCAGTTTCTGGATTTCCTGGGCTTGCCTGCTTTCCAGGCTCCTTGAGAGTCTCCACTAGACATTTGATATCACACAGCCTTGTGCAGTTACGGAGCCCTGGCCAGACCCTGTTATGCAGAGAGCAGACCTCACTGGGGCTGCTCCCAACATGCCTACGGTGGGACCAGACATGCCAGACCCTCAGCTGATAGACATTACCATGCCACAACGAAGCCACGAGAGCAATACCAGATGACCTGGGTAAAGGATTTCCTGTAATGCCTAACATCAAACAAAAGCCTTAGGTGACTCCAATATGGAAAAAAAAAAAATCTACTAAAAGTAATCAACCTGCAAAACTCTTCCTTTTAGGCTATTTTCAGTCTGGTTCTTAGTGTAGCCCCACAGTTTCCCCATTTCCAGTTTAAATGGTAACAAGGTGGGGGTAGAGATTACTGCAGATCTGCAAACCAGAGAAGGACCGCGGGCTGCAAAGAGCAGGCCCAGCCCATTGCCAAGAGAGAAGAGTATGGGTAGAGGGCAGTACAAATGCAAATGGCCTTACGGCTGAAAGGGAGCAAAAGCAAATCAAACGCCAAACACTGAAAGATCAATCGCAAGAGAAGCTGAGCAGCTGGTAAATCTGCTCACCCCTGTGGGGTTATTGCTTCTGAATCAGTTGGGGGACTTGGCTCTAAATTAGCAGGCAAAGTTTAACACTGGCGCTGTCTGGGGGGGGTTACCCTGTGCTGAGCAGCGCTGGGGACCCGTGGGGAAAACCTCTGTGTCCGGCCGTCCGGCTGAGTGGATGCTGAGCGTGGCTGCCGCCGGCGATGCTTGGCCATGCTCTTGCGATCGCTTGGTAAGGCCTTGCCCGGATGATGGCACTGGCAAGGGGAAGCACAGCGAGGCGATGCCAAGCCAGATAAATGTTCTGCCTCACCTGCGTGTGGGTAATTGAAGTTAAAGTGTAAAACCTGGTCTATTACTGACCTTTTTAAATGTCTCCATCCTTCCCTTCCACCACAGCAGGCTGGTGCCCCCTCACTGCGGAAGCCACATTTTTGTGACAGCTTTACAGCGTGGTTATGATCAGGCAAGTGACTGGAAATTAAAAAAAAGAGGTACTTATTTACCTGTATATGTCCAACTCCTACATACCTCAAATTATTTGTTAAGTTAATTGCAAGTGTTTAAGGAGAGGTGATGGAGGGCTTAATGCTAAGGGGTACTGCAAGCCAATGCAGCAGAGCTGTGTTTTGCCTCATGCACCATCAATACAGGGCTGAGATGTTTCTGATTCTCGATATTTATAGCTGTCAATGAATAGTGTGCAAAGCTGAAAGAACAGAGCGTGATTTCCAGTTAGCAGGGTGAGCAGGTGTTGCTGGCACCCAGAAAAAACAAAGGTGAGACTTGCAGCCTGGACCAACGTGCTAGGGAAGGCAGAGACGGGCAGCAGTTACGGGAGCGGCTGAA